>NW_027526422.1:89747225-89805942 GCF_048455015.1 Haemaphysalis longicornis
CCCCGCGTTGCAGCAGACGCAGCCAATAAACAAGGGGGGGACAGTTAAAAAGCAAGGAGGTTATACTAAACCTCCTTGCAGTAGGTATTACTAAGCAGCGGCTAGAGAATTGGTGGAAAAAAGGCAGGGAAGTCGATAAAATAACATCCCAGCCAGGGGTAGCGGCAGGGCAGAATTAAAAAGAAGGGTAAGTCTCGTGCCCCGCGTGGGTTACGAGATCTAGCCCCCTCGCGGCGGCTCATGCCCCGCAGAAGTGACGTCAAAAGAAACTAGTCACGTGACTTCCTGTGGCGTCACTAATTTTTTTTTTTTTTTTTTTTGCACGTTTGAAGTCGTTGTTTGACGGCGTGTGTGCGCCATGTGGGATTCCGGCCTTGGCTCCAACCGCGAGCCTACGTAACGTTACATCCTTATGGCCTTGCACAGCGGCTGCCTCGCGGCGCTTTTTTCTTGTTGGGAGAATTGTTTGCAGTTATTTATTGAGTATTTTTCGTGAACTTGCTGCTGCTAGTCTTGGTAAGCCTAACGCATCCTATTTTGTGCTATTTTGGCAAGCTGCTTCGCCCCGATTTTTTCCGTGCTCCTTTTGTTGCCGTTAAATATGTTGCTAGCTTCATATTGTCTTGCAGTTCGCGTGCCATCGGCTTTATGCTCCTGCATTCGTTGTCTACTTGTTCCGATCGCTACTTGCATTCCAAGCCTTGTATTTTGATTCTGGCGTGAAACGTGTTACGTGCGGATCAGTTTTCCAGCGCTTTGCGCCGTGGCTAACGAGGTAGCTGACTTTGATGACGTGATAACGCGAGCAACGCAGTGTCAGCGGCGTCAGTGTGCACGATCAAGTATCGTCAGGTAGCGGAGGGCATCGTCGAACGCAATCCGTCCTCGCATGTAGCCTGTTCTGCAATTTTTCTCGCGGGGCACTGCAAGAAACGTTACTACCCCGCGAAACGATCCGTGCACGCTGCATGCAGGGAGCGCAGCTCCACTTTCGTGGGTGGCCTGGTGAATGGGCAGCATAGGTACTCAGCTATCGCTGAAACCAGCCGCTCACTGGCTGGCTTCCTGTGCAAGGAGGCTCAAGCTCCAAATGTGCAAGTTCGGGAGAAGTCAAGCCGATAAGATCGCCGTTTGTGCCAAGCTTGACACTTGTGTTAAGTAGTGCGTGCTTTCAAGTTTGGTGTGCTCAAGGTAAACAAGTGGCTCTTGTTGTTCATCTATGTTTTTCGAATTTGTTGCTTCGAATAATACTGTTGTGCTTTCATGATATGCAAGACTTCAAATGAGCTGCGAATTCTAAGCAATCTGTAGGCAGCCATTATTGAATGCACAGGAAACAACGTTTTGTCTACCTTGAAATTTTCTACAAAGCGGACGTGGAACTGCCAGCTAGCAAGTTTAATGGAAGGTTGTTATCTGCTCAATTATAGTAAAGAGGTAGCAAGGGTAGATAGGATAGCCCTCCCTCCTCACCAGCTGATCGTCTGGCAGCGTTTCATAACTTCCTTCACAATTACCGCATGGACTTTATTTCCCTAACCTTTGCCCCCACTGCCTTCTGCCTTGTTCAACTAGGTTAGTCAACAAAACTTCATCCTGCATCTGTTCTGATTATGTATGTTGGTACGCTTGTTTTTTTGTTTACTCATGTTTGGCTTGGAAGTCAACATAACCAACAGCAATACTTTCATGCCCACTCAGTTGGATGGCCAGTCATGGTGAGAGCTTCTCTCAAAGGCTTATAGAGGATTCACGAATTCTGATTGACTGTGACATGAATGTACCCATCCGGAGTACCCCGTGGAATTCAACTTGACTTTAATACTTGTGTTCACAGCTGGTAATTGTCTGCTCTGTGTTTGGGGGAGGGGGGTGAACAGTAAAAGTTTCTAATTGCAAGGAGATATTTCATGTTCTTTTGCTTTTTAACTCTGTGCTGTGTAAAAAACTGTTTCGGCTAATTGCTTAAGTGACTATGCTTAGTCGCAAGGGCCATAATGCAGTGTCCCATATTTTGTTTGCAACGATGCATACCCAGCAGAGCCCAACTGCTAGAAAGCACATTCTCTGGTGGTGGTAATTAGCTTGAAAAAAAAAAGGGCACTGAAACTATTTTTTAAGCTAACAAGCCTAAAAAACAGGTTATGGAGCACATCTACGAGGGAATGGTTCTTGTACAGCTTGACATTATCCTCTCCCGAGAGTACTTAATACCTTGTGCAGGAACTGGAGCCGAGGACACCTATGTGGACGTGAATGTCTTTATTGGTGTTTGTAAATATTGCAGTACAGCTGAAAGCTGTATGTATCCTGGAAGGCTTCAACAAAAAAATGACTCCAGTGAATGTACTTCTGCTTTGGTGTCAGTGGGCAGCATGTGAGCATTGATAAGTGCTTCGCTGTTGACAATTTTGTTAGACAAAAACAGGCTTGATCAGGCACTGCAGCAAGTCTTCATGAAAAAACACAGGAAAGAAACTGGACAAAAAAGCTGCGAACACATGGACACTGTTCATCACAGCACCTTTCCTTGTACTTCAGTACTGTTATTGTCGCTGTATTTTTCCCCAAAATATAAACCAACTCTCCTAGATTCACGCCTTCAGACAGAAAGCAAACATGGTGTTTGTCAATGACAAGTGATTCTACCAAAATTCCGTGGCTGTGAAAAAAGTCAGTGAGTAGCTCTACTTTCTCTGCACAGTCTGTGGTGTGAAGTTCCTTTTCCGAACAAAATGCGAGGGTTTCTTGGCACAATACACAGAAAAAATGCCAAATAAGCAAGTGATGCCTTCTAGCACTACACTAAAGTCCTGCAGGAAAGCCAAACAACCAAATCTTTTTGCTTGAGTGCAAAGCTCTGCAGAGAAGCCAAGAAAGATTCCTTTTTTGTTGACACCAAAGCTCCGCTGGAAAGCCAAAACATGTGGCTTCTGTCACTGCTGATTTGCTGTAAGACGGGCATGTAAATGTATTGCAGTAAGGCATTTGTTGTGTACATGTCCTTCATACCTAGATAAATATGAACAAGGCTGGCTGTGTAACAAAAACGTCAAGTGAGGTAACAACCAAATGTTTTATGTAAAATGTTAGAATGCTGTTTGTTATAAATAGCAATTAATGTTTTAATATGGTTTTGACAGTAGTTAAGTGACCTGTTGGAAATCTTAGGCTAAAACTAAATAGAAGCAATGTTTCATACAGCTGCAATCGTGTGAAATAGCAAAAGAATGGTTTGGGCCCTAAATTCAGCAGGCATGTTCCAGCTGGGAATGTGTTTGTAGAGCACAATAATAAAGGCATGGGAAAAAAGGGTGAGCTGAGTTGAGTTACCCCCAAAGTATTGGTAGACAGTTAGAATGCTTACAAAAATTTATAAATAGTTTGGATACCCTGAAACAATAGGGGAAACTTCACTTGCCCTGGTTTTAAGTTTATTAGTACTGAGCTTAATGTACCCCACACAACACCATTGAAGAATGTTACGCCTGCATGGACACAGCAGCGTGTAAGGTATAACACAGTTTTATTTGAGCAGAGGTAAATAAGAGAATATTCCATAATCAATCCATTTATACGTAAATTAGAAAAAGCAGGGTTTTTGAAGTGAAGCTCGGAAGCATGCTAAATGAAAGGGACGAATGGCGAGTTGATGTTGTTACTAATCACAAATTTCAACTCAACCACCTTGCCGGAAACAAACCCCTTCCATGGAGGGAGTGTGTGTAATCGCAAGATTTAAAAAAAAAAAGTTTGTGAATGCACTGTACACGTAGGCCAGAAGTTATTTTGACACCCCAGCCAAGGACTTGAGTCATCAGCGCTCTTTTCTGCTGTTTTGATGATCAAGGGCTGTTTGTTCAGGAACCACCCCCTTTTCTCCCTTTGGCCACCATCTTTCTCAGTCACTGCATTCATGTGCTTGCTGTGGGAGCTAGCAAACATGAGGACCACCTATAGGCAGGATTACCCCAGGCTCGCACTATTGCTGTAGAGGCTAAACAATGTTTTCAAGATCCCCAACTGTGAGCTTGCACTTTTTTTTTTTTGCGAAAAAAACAAAGACATCTAGATAGGCCTTTGAGAGCTGTCTGAAATCACAAAAGTGAGTATTTTGTGCCCAAACTTGCCAGCTAACCTCACTAGTCGACCCACACGTTGAATGCCTCGCATAAAAATCAAGAGCCTCACTGCATTGGCTTATTGCATGGCATTGTGTGGGTGGGCTTCTGGTTTCCACCTATGAAGCCTGTTAATTGTGTTAGTGTCTAGTCCTGCTGCCAAACTTCTTTTGAGACTTGCACTGCCCTGGAGTGTACCACCGTGGATTCCTTGGAATATATGTTGGCCATGAAAAATCCTAGTAAATCGTTACAAGCCCCTGAAGCTGGCTGGCAAGTGGGCATTTGTTTAGCGACCACTGTTTAGGGGCACAGTAGGCAGGCTGTTACAGAGGCTACGAAGAAAAAATACAAGGTTCGTTCATTAAAAAAGACTTCTTTGCCCAAAAAACAAATGACATCAATTTTATTGTAAACTTCAAACAAATAAGATAGTACAGAAAATGTGTAGAGCAGTGGAAGTTCCATACACACTTTCCAGCTATTTCTCTATGACATCACAGAATGTTGTTTGTGCAATTGACGGCCACCAACCTAACCCACCGCAAAAAAAGCATAACTGGGCAATTTCAGAGGGGCCTCCATTCCGTTCGATCGTATCACTTGAGTGCTAACGTACAGTTAACACACAGATAACCGCATTTACAGTGCACGTCCATATGACGTCACTCGTGCGCATATTACATCAATGCAGTTTTAAATTGGGATGTTTTTCACCATTTCTTTTGGTTAAACTCGCACCATTACAGCCTTGACCTTTGCCTATCAATTACATTTGCAGTGTGCTCGCTGGTCATACCCATGGACACAAACCATCCGCTGAGGCTTTCACGTTCCAGGCACATCTTCAGATTCTCTTTGACGTTGACTATTGAGCCTGCGTAGAACCCATGGGTTTTCACATGCTGGAGACATGATGGTCGGCCAAGTGTATACCCTTCCTGTTACCGTCTGTACAGCTTCTTCTCTGACCCTATCGGCTGGGTGTCCTGAATTAAGTCCCTTTGCATGAGGGGAATCGGTAAAATCTGGCCAACATAGCCACATATACAGAGACATGAAGGTTATGCCAATGCAGGAGCTATGGCATGAAGCGCCTAGCTAGTGTACCTTTTGGAGGACCCAGTTCCTAATTTGTCGTAGCATCATTTGTGTGCCAATGTGAGGAGCTGAATGCATGATGGAAACTACCCAGCCACAATCTGGGCCACGGGATACGAGACTGCCAATGTTCTCACTCTTTCACATCCTTTGTATCGCAGATATATTTCTGCCACATTTTACTGTAGTGAAATGGCTCACCACTACAGCTGCAATAATTTCTTCTGAAAAATCTTTTCAAGCACTGAATACCATGCATTTATGATGCAAGAAGTTCATGATCACCAGACTTTTCCGCGCACAAAACGTATTTCGGGTAAACAATTTTAAGCCACAATTCAATCCACTCGAAAATATATACAAAAAACGCGACAAACTGCCGATTTTCGGGTCGTTTTTGCGAATCTCCTTAAAGGGGAAACTACTGTGCTGGGTTGTACGCGGTACATGTGTGGGAACACCAATGATTACCTTTTCTGGCTATCCGTGGTTTGCACTTGTAATGCGCACATGCGACCAGTAAAATATCAGTGGCCGCGTCTAGCCTACGTCCTGAGCACTGTCAGTTCCGCGCTGCTGTCATTTTGAAAACACACCGCGATTTCAGGCCACTCATTTAAGCATTCTGAACTTGCCGTGGTGCAAACTGTTGATAGCAGATGCTGCCGCGCGGACATGCCGCAGCAGGATCACATAATCACGCTCGGACGGTGTCTTTTCTTGCGTGGGACGTGGGTTGTTTGAACGGGGCCACTCGGCTGCGCGATGTCGTAGATCTAACGCAGGTACCATCGGCATACAGAAGCGGGTCACAGGTCAGCATTACTCGAGAGCGGATTTCGCTACCGTGTGGAAAGGCTGGCTTGGTCCCCGCTTGGTCCCTGGCAACGTTCTCGCACATTCTGATAGTGCTTGTAACTCTATCAACTCTGCTCCATCTACGTTGTCGACCCAAGAAATTCAGGCATTCAGGGCTTTCGGCACTTTCGGATACGCCATACCGCCAGCAGCGGCAGCATCGGCGGCTTCCGCAAGAACGAACAAAAAAATTCATTTATAAAACTTCTAGCAAATGAGTGGCTTCCTAATTTTTTATTAAAATGTAAAAAAATGTGCTTTTTGTATTCTACTACGCAATATAATAGCAATTGCTGTTATTATGACGTCACTGTGACGTATTTATGACGTCACGCGGGGCAGGAGCCCTTGCGAGGGGGCTAAATCTCGTGCCCCGCGCGGGGTTCCAGACGCTGCCTAAAAAGAAAGCCGATTTGAGGGACTAAATTTAAATTCAAACAACTAAGATAGGCTAGATGGCGCACGCCGTCACCCCGATTCAAAGGGGAGACCTTTTGATCATCATCATCATCACCGTGCTGTACTTCCGGGTAGTACAAAGCTGCGCGGGTCCCATAGGATCCCGTGTTGACAGAAGCAAAATGAGCTCGACGCTCCCGATTATTTTGCGACGGGGTCACCAGCTCATCCCCGACGCGTCCGATCTATTTCAGCGATCAACTTGGCATTAGGGGGAAAAGCTTTGCAGCGCTAAACACGTTTACAGCGCCGACGAAAGTGCCGGGACCGTGACGGCGTCTGCTACTCGCAGGTTCACCGATCGATGGGCGTACGAAGTGAAATTTTAAGTGAAATTTCTAGTTTAAACTAATACAAATACTTCTCAAAAACAGCCGATCAAAAAATAAGAGTGACGCAATCGGCGATGATCGCGCTTTAAAAAGCCAGCGAGTCCGGCGGACCGCAGGCTCGCCTGCTGCGGTGCGCCGCTCTTTTGCGTACCTGCACACTATGCGTGCACTTTCATTAAACAGAGCTCGTTTGCGTCGCCGTTACGAATACATGGTGCAGCGTTAGCTTGCCGTTTTGTTGCGTGTCTCAGTGACAAAATGCGTCGACCGTCAGAAGCGTGAAATCTGTTTTGCGATTGCGAAATTAGTGGCCGTAAAACAAAGTGGTCGGGCGAACTAAGAGGCCGCTCGCGTTCCTTGTTTTCTCTCACTTTACTTAATTACGCTCTTGCAGCATACATTCCCAGTTCGCACTTAATGAGGGTCAGCAACGGCCGAGTTCCATGCAGCCGACACGGCGGAGGGCTGGACGGCAAAACGGGGGGGAGGAGGAGGGGGGCTTTGAATGCAAAGAGAAAAAATTCAGCGAATTTCTAATAATATTTGACAATAATCTGGCGAAGTGTGAAGATGAGGGGTGTGGGGATCGAGGGGTGTGGAGGGGGGGGGGGGGGGCAATTCAACTGGAGGACGCCAATTCTCTGTTCTTGTCTCGCTGTCATTTGAAGTCAAAACTGGCGTGTCGGCGTTCAGATTGGACGACCCCTGCGCTAGAAAACCAACACAGTCAGTCATGATCGTATGTAAATATTCGGGGCACCGCGCCGTGTATGCGGCTGTGTTATGTTATGCTGTGCTATGTGATGTTATAGAAGTACACATCTCTGCAGGCAGCGGGCGTGTGATTTGGTGCGTGTTTTGCGTCCTTTATTAGCGCTTAATTTGTTTATTTGGCGCTATTGCCCCACCTACTCGCTAGTATACATCTACCCTGCCGTTCGTAAATCGTGCGGCGTAAAACATTACGCAAGAATCATTTAGTTTGGGAAAATACGAAACGAAATTTCCACTCGTTTCAAAGGCGGTGCCAGGCCAGCAGTGTCAGCTGAGTCGGCTGCGCAATTCTTGCGTTCGCTTGCATGCTCCCGCTGAAGCAACCGTTTGCTGTTACCTCAGGATATATGCTGAGCAGCGTTCCGTGTTTATGCTACTCGTGAACTTTCCTTTGTCGACCGCACGCAAGAAGAAAAAACTGAAACTGTCGCTAAACAGTTAAACCACCCGACCTGGCAATACTGTCCCACGCCGCGACCACCGCGACAGCTCGCTCAAAAGAAAGCCGACAAATCGGCTTCTTTTAGCGGATATTATTTTGTTTAGCCTCTGCAACTACTTTAAGGGCTATTTCGTACAGTATGCAGTCATTTAACCACGCCACAAAGCGCCACAACCAACTTTCACTCTGGCTTGTAATTGAAAACACATGGAGGGCGGCGAGGGTCGTCTGCTTTTGTACTACCCAGAGTCGTCGGCCGCTAGGGGCGCTGCATGTACCGCAACCACAGGCAAGATATAGGCCGGATGCGTGTCTACGACAACAGCAGCGGCAGCACACTCCTCTTCGAGGCCCGTGCGGGGGCACTGCGCACGCTGCTGTACTGCCGGCACTACGACAGCACACCAGAGGTTCAAGCAGCAAAGTGCAGGGCATGCGGCGACCACGAGGAAAGCATGGAGCACCTGGTGCTGCACTGCCACAAGCTGCGCCCACCCGCCAGAGTCAACGCCACTATACAACAGGCGCTAGGGTTCGAGGACGGCGTCGACAATGCCATGGACGTACACACGACGAAAGAGCGACTGCAACTCTGGCAGCGATCGGTTCGGCTGGGTGCGGCTGTGGTGACGGTGCAGTGAACACACGAGTGAACTGCAGTGAATGGTGACAGTGCAGTGGACGTACATACGCATGCAGTGTACCATATGCACAAGACTGCAGGAAAACTGCTACCTTTAGCTTTCTCGCTGGTGGGGACGGTGCAATGACTTTAGGCATTCAGCCGGTTTTTTTTTGTTTTTTTTTTCTTTTTATATGTATTTCGTTAACTTTTTCACCTGGCTTGGACATTTCGGTGTCCGCCCGATACAAAGGGTTTCTGGCCACAACGATCATCATCATCATCCGGTCGAGTACGTCGAGGAGCTCCGGCGAATCATGCGCAAGCATGAAAAGAGAGTCAGCTCCCGAGGAGGACCCCGTAGAAAAAGCTGGTGGGACAATGACGTACAAGCTGCACTACGGGCTCGACGGCTGGCTAACCGGAAACACCGGCAGGCGGTCAAGACGCTGAGCAAGGAGGAGGCGCAGGAAGCCTGGAAGGATTATCTGCTCAGAAAGCACGAGATGCAAGTCGTGACGCAGCGAAAGATAGCGGAAGCGGACAACCGCAAGCTACAGGACATAAAAAATCAGCGGGAAAAGGGGCGACGGCTAAATTCTGGTCGTACGTATCATCACTGGACAGGAGAGCTTCAGCAGATGAAATCCGTGAGGAAGACTCCGGTGCGGTGACGGATAACCTACAGCGACACCTCACTGAACACATCCGCCGTCTCTACGCGGCGCCAAAAGAGACGGACTGTAGTGCCAGCCCACCAGATGCGTCGGGAGGTGCCAGCGCAGCAACAGGATACCTGAGCCACTTGGAATGGACAGTGTCGCGGCTAGCGCTGGACAAGGCAATCAGCCACATCAGCCCACGCACAGCCCAAGGCCTCGACGGAATCCCAGCCGGCATCGTGAAGATCCTCGGAGACCAGGCAAAAGAGCAGCTGGCCGATATCTATAGTGGCATACTCGCTGGCCAGCCAATACCAGCAGACTGGACCCGAGGCAGGGTAATTTTGACCCCTAAGAAAGGCGGGGACAAAGGACTACTGAGTGACCACCGTCCACTGACCATCACCAGTGTACTGTACAGGGTGTTTGCTCAAGTCCTAAAGGATGGTTGCCTGGGCGGAGACTGGCGAACACCTGAGCGAACTGCAAAACGGCTTCCGGCACGACCGCAGGCTTGAAGACAACCTGTTCGTCCCCACACAGTGCATCGAAATCGCGCGAAGCGAGGGACGTGAGCTCATGAGCTGCTTCCTCGACGTGTCAAAGGCATATGACAGTGTGCCCCACGACACACTGCGGCGCTCCCTCCAGGCCCTTGAAATGCCACCCTAGTAGCACAAATTGTTGCCGCAACGTTTCTGCCGTGTTGCCAATGTTGCGTAACGTTAGGCAACGTTACACAACGTGGTGACAATGTTGCCGAATGTGGGCCAACGTTGGACACATTCAGCAACATTGACTCAACGTTTACAAGCAATGTATAGGCAACGTTGCGTGTATGCACGTTTTCTCACGTTGCAGCAATGTTGCCAAATGTGGGCCAACGTTGGACACATTCAACAACATTCACGCAACGTTTACAAACAACATGTGGGCAACGTCGCCCGTATGCACGTTTTTTCACGTTGCAGCAATGTTGCCAAATGTGGGCCAACGTTGGACACGTTAAACAACATTCACGCAATGTTTACAAACAACGCATGGACAACGTTGCCGACATGCACGTTTTCTTGCGTTGCAGCAATGTTGCCAAATGTGGGCCAACGTTGGACACATTCAACCAGGGGTTTCCCCAGGCATCGAATCAAGGGGGGGTGTCTCAATGGCTCTGGAGGGGGGGGGGGGTCATAAACTAGAAAAGCTGTTTTTTTTTATCCCACTAGTTAAATAATAGACGTCTGTTAACCAAACGCTCATCTCCGTGACGAATCCATGTTATTTATTTGCAGTTCTTATAATTAAACTTGCACACGTCTTACTTGACGCAGCGTGAAAGCAGCGCTAATCATCCAGGGTCCATAAAAACAAAAGCAATTGAAGACCGGGCACATGGTACTGAAAGTGGATACTGAAAAAGGTCCATACAAGGATCGACTGACAAGAGTGAAATTTGGGGATTCAAGGGGGGTGCCCAGAAAAACTAGGGGGGGTCTACACACCCCCTAGGGGGGTGTAGGGAAATCACTGCATTCAACGACATTCACGCAACGTTTTCAAACAACGCATAGGCAATGTTGCCCATATGCACGTTTTCTTGCGTTGCACCAATGTTGCCAAATGTGGGCCAACGTTGGACACATTCAACAACATTCACGCAACGTTTACAAACAGCGCATAGGCAATGTTGCCCACATGCACGTTTTTTTGCGTTGCAGCAATGTTGCCAAATGTGGGCCAACGTCGGGTACATTCATGCAATGTTTAAAAACAATGCATGGGCAACGTTGCCCTTTGGACGCTTTTTTCGCGTTGCAGCAATGTTGCCAAATGTTGGCAAATGTCATATGTTAAACGATTGTATGGGGAGAATTATATAAGCTGCCTAAAAATTCAAATGATCCCATACAGAAAACTTAAATGTTGGCGATGTAGTACATGTACGTCAGGATACGTTAATTTCGGGAGTGTGGTTTTTACATATTTAGCAATGTTCACGAAAAAAACCACAACTAACATTGCCTGTGTACATGTTTATCTAGGTTGCCGCAATATTGAGGAATGTTGAATGTATAGCAGCTTTCATTTATTAATTATGCGAAACACCACACTAACTGATGTTTTGGAGGGATTACGTCACCTGCAAAAGTTCAAAAGGTTATGCACAACGGACGCCTTAGCCACAGTTCACTGTACCATCGCCTCCTGTACTTTAGCTGCGTATAATACGGCGCTTACATATACACGCACGCACGACGCACGCACATAAATTAAATCCCCATCGTCAGCCTGTCCACTGCAGGACGAGGGCCTCTCCCAATACAGGAGGTTTTCACCGAATGCTACACCAAAGGGGCCAATCTTGTTCTCGTGAACGGATGCCATCTTCTAGGCATCGCCTATCTGGTGTAGCCTCTCTGATATCCGCTGATGATATACCACAGGACAAGGCAGCACCCCAGACCGGAGAATATAACGGAACAAAGGGTGGTACCTGTACCAGATTTGAAGTTATTCAGAGGCAGACAGCAGGGCACCCTACATCGATGTGTGATCATTTAGAGACAGAGCTCTCGAAAAATTGGTCACCGAACGGACCCTCAACGTCGCGGCGGCCCTATATATGCCCCCCCACCCTAAAACCACAGTTCCAAATAAAGTGGATTCTCTCTCTCTCTCTCTCTCTCTCTCTCTCTCTTTCGAAAAACTGCAGAAATGCATGTGGAGGAGTGTCACACTGAGCGTGTTGATTCCCCCATGAAATTTAAAAGAAACCGCGAACGTTTGAACGTTTCTCAAACGAAAGAAACGCGTGGTGCTGGTTCGATGGATGGCGCAGCCAAACTCGGCGGCAGATCCTTTTGTTTTAGTCCCTCATTTGTTGGATGATCGCACAATATTACTTTAGATTGGAGAAAGCCTAGAATAAAATAATACCGCCATTTCGCGCATCGTGCGTTTCGTTAAAGCCAGATGCTGCGCCGTTCTAAGACGGACATTTTTTCAAGATGGCCGCCGGCTGTCCCATAATAGGCCTTATGCAAAAGTGCTGCCCTCTGTCGCAGCCGAATCGAACCCTCGCTTCGACGCCATGTTTAAGGATAGCGCCGGTTGGGAACAACGTTTTTAGATTAGGTCAGTTTGCAAACTGCGCCTGAGAGGCGGCACCATTTTGTCGCCATTCCGACAGGTGGCGCTGGCGTTGCGTTGAGATCTAGTTTGGAGAGCGAGGCTCGCCCCGGCCATGTGTTTTCGCTGTGCTGTTGGTGCTCGCCTGTCCGTCACGTCTGTATTAACGTATTAGCTCTGTGCTGTCATCGTGCATACATATTTCAGTGGATCTCTGAAGTGTCGGTGCGGTTTGTTGACGTGCTGCGCGCCGGGCTGCCGTTCGGGGTATGCTTCGGAAGCGGCAAAGTCCGTGCAGCGGCATTTTTCAAAGCGCCGAAGGGTCCTGACGGATTGAAGGCGTGGGAAAGCGCGATTCCGCGGAAAACCTTCAAGGTTACGCCATAAACATACGTTTGTGACATTCATTGTGAGCCTTCAGACATCGTCAACTGTTACGAACACGTCGTGAACGGTCAAACTGTAAGGATACCGTAAGGCAGTTGGACTCTGGGGGACGGCGCGGCGCCCCGTATTTTACTTGACATATCTGAGCATCTGTCGGCACCAAAGACGTCAAAGTCATGCCAAAAAGCACCCAAATGGATGACAGTGGTTCCCACCTATGTTGCGTCCTGCCAAAATGATGGGCCCTTGCGCGATTAAACTGGCGTAAGTGGCGGTATGAGTGGTGTAGAAAGCGCCGAAGTCAGCACGTACGTTATGGGAACTGAGCTGTGGTTCGCGGTTATGCAGGAATTCAGCAAATGCCCGACATTTCAAACGTAGAATGAGAAGGGTTCGCCTACCTAGGCTATCTTCTACGTAGTCGGGCAAAACTTGTCGGTTGAAGTTAATTCAAGAGGTTTCCTTGTCCCGCCGTGTAGCTACAGCGATAAAAATGGGAATATTCACCCTCAGCTGACAAGGCAGAAGAATGTAGCAACATTTATTTGCTGCATTGTTGCCTTAAAGATCAGCCCTTGGAACAAATGTTACCTGTTTCCAGCCGTTTCATCCGCAATAACTGCCATGAAAGGGCATGCAGTGTGTGTGGCACAACATATTCACGGTGCTGATAAGAACAGTCAGATCAGATCCCTACCCGGCGCGGTGGCTAAGGCGCCGTGCTGCTGGGCGCAAGGACTCGGGTTCGATTCCCGGCCACGGCGGCCGCTATTCTGATAGAGGTGGAAAGCGAAAACACCCGTGTGTTCGAGATTTCAGCGCATGTTAAAGATCCCCTACGTGGTCAAAATTAATCCGGAGCCCTCCACTACGGCGCGCCTCATCGCCTGTGAAGCGTCGGCGCGTTAAACCACTTATAAATCAATCTGACTAGTCAAAACTGAGAAGTGTTACCTATCTGCAGATTGCAAAAGGAAACGAGCAGGAAAAATCAACCCAGAAGACATAAGCGATGGAAAAACTACCAGGCTAAACGCTTTAAAAAATCGGCATATCAGGGCTACAAGAAGATAAATGAAGGCTAAACGCTTTAAAAAATCGGCATATCAGGGCTACAAGAAGATCAATGAAAGTTTCTGTGACCCTAACAGATAGTCCATCAATTTACAAACCAACAAAAAAGAATAGCGGTACGACAAGCATTCTCATCCGAGAAAAACGTTTATTTCTTTTAAGAAACCACATTTATACCTGTCAAAGAAATAAAAAAACATTGGTTTAATAATTGGTTCAATTTTATTTAACAGCGAAGCTGTTTAACAAATCGTAATTTTTCTTGTCCGCAGTTAAAATACCAAGAATTTGGTGAGCGCGCACGTCAGCACTTGGTTTCTAATCGGCTCACTTGATCAGTTTTGTTGGGGTTGTAAATTTGTTCTGGTGAAAACGTGTCTACTGCATTTGCTTCCACAGCATAAATAAAAATGTCGAGGCGTCTTTTCTTGATTCCAAGTAGATGGCTGACTATTGTAGGCTTTCCCGCAGTTTCAGTAGCGTAAGATGTGTTCGGGTATGCTTTAAATATTATTGAGCTATAAGGGATCCCGTACTAGCGAAAAATAAATGGGAAAATAAGTAAATGGAACGGGAAGCAGCCGAAGACAAGCGGACTGTGCAGTGTTTGCCTTGCCTTTTTTTTTTTTCTTCCTAAGTACAGCTTGTTTTTTATTATAATGTCGATAAAAATGTAAAGCTCTTGTCACTAAAGCGTAACAGTAGAGCGAAGTTTGGTTTCGCATGTCAAAGAAGAACATTAACGGTGTGCGGTGGTCGTTCACCGGCGCCTTTCCAAGCAAGGAGTAGCAGACGACGCGCCGAGACCGATCTCAACGCTACCGCAGCGCCACCGCCTGGTCGGCGACAGCACCGGCCCGCGCCGCGGTGCTTGGAAGGCCGCGCTCTTTGCCAACTGACCTAATCTAAAAACGTTGGTTGGGAATACGTGTGCTACAAAGTGCTGCGCGTGCGTGTTATCGCTTCTTGGTGACTCGCTGCACGTCTCGTGCTGTGTTGTCGCACGTAATGACTGATGAATGGTGTGTGGACTTGTCTGCGTTGCCCCGGTTCCCGTCCGGCTTCGCGGAGACATATTACGCGTCCAAAACGCAATCGCAACGGCACCAGGAACGCAGTTACAAGTTCGCCACCGAATCGTACGTTTGCCTGCCGACGATGAAGACGAAACGGTGCGCCGGGTAAGTACTCTTGGTTTGTTGTTATTTGAATGTGCTTTTGAGTTTGCGCAGAAGTTGTTTAATGGTGCCTAGAATGAATTACATTCTAAAGCTTACCGAGCCATCAATGGTGCCGCACGCAAATCGACGTTTTGAAAAATCAGTCGCTCGGGCAGCCGCAACACGCGTGTTCCGTTTCACTTCTTGTGCGTTTCTTATTTTATGCAATAAATATTTGGCTTGGCCACGGCTCTTGTTTGTTCAAGTAGCGCTGGGGTATCGTGTTTTGCAACAAACAGTGCGGTAAATCGTCCTTATGAAAGCGAAAAAACATGGACGAATGCTCGCTCTTCCGCGATTCAACTTCGCGCTTGTTTTTGTAACAGCAATCCTGGGTCGCTCGCAAAAAAAAAATCCCGTTTTTAAGAAATCAAATAGCACTGCAATGCTGCAGCCCGGTGCAGAGTAAATTTTCGATTGATGGAAGCGTTTTGAATGAAAAATAAATACTAAGGAATTCTTGCCACGATAATGAATGTGCAGATTACAAACGATCGAACACAGTTGGTGATTAATTTTTATAGGACTAACGCTATGGACTGCGGGTTGCGCTTTCTGTCGCGTGAAAGCACACCTGAACGCATCATGCGCAAGCGCATTGTTTGTGCGAGGGTCATTAAAAAGGCTGTCATATTTTCGTCACCTTTGCTTGTGGCGCTCGTTTCATTTATTTTATCTGTGTGAAGACTCTGTTAATTTATTTTACCCACGCTTGTTAACGTGTGTACTACTTATGGAGTGTTTAAGGACTCTCTTGTTATGCAGAGCAGGTACTGTAGTCTCTAACATGGTCAAAGACCATGGTGCTCTAGTTGCACACTACGTAAATCATCTTGGATTATATTTATAATCGTCATAAATGCTTCAACTACCAGCCGTCCTGTTTTTTCCCAAGGGTCTGCATTAAAGGCCACGTCACACCGTATTCAAATTTACGTCTAAATGACGGCTTTCTCCCCTTCTCTTATTTGTAAGCACTAGTCTAGTTCTTGAACAGGTAATGTTTCTGTGCCTGTATTGCATTTCACGGATCTGTTGTTTGGTTTCAGTGTCGCTGGTCCTGCTGTTGCTGTGCGTTGTGCCTGCTACCGGAGCTTCTTCACCATCAGGAATGCAGTGCAATGACACCTGCAAAAATGAGATGATGTGATGATTGCCATGGAGGGAAAAAACAACCTCTTTAGCTTGTTCTCCGTACTGAAAGTGTGTGCTAACTTGTAATCGCAAGTACGATACGATAGGTTCACCTAAGGAAGGTAGCAAAGAAATACTTGATAAAATGAGAAGGTACAACGGTGGTACACCCCAGAGAACAATGTCTACGAAACAGCTACCCCCTCCTCCCCTTCGTTCTACCTCCTAAATTATGCACTGAAAATGCTCAATAATCATTTATTGCGCTAATTGCAGAACTAAGGCACACAATAAATGTACCTAAACTGCGTCTTTTTCCGTGTATCTTTTTTCGTTAGAAGGATATCTTTTTTTGCGAAGCGTTTTTTTTTGTTTTTTTTTTTTTGCGTGTGCTTTTGGCCAGATAATCGTCATTCATTGCAAGAAAAATCGCGGATCAAGCGATGGTTCGTGTTCGGCACGGAGTTCGTTCACGCGACCACTCGAACTCATTTTGCCCTGCATTTGGTGTGAACGCAGAATGCTTACATCGCGTGCAAACTTCTCTTCGTTGTGAGAATGTAAAAAACGGAATCTTTTCAAACAGTACATAAAGTACGTCCGGACATGAACTGTAGCAGCGACGTTCACCTGGAACTCGCAAAGCATGTAAACACAGCGGTTGCACCATCTATGTTCAAGCCAGTTGACACTCCTGCCTTCCGAGGGATCAAATAATTTCAAACACCGGACCAGCAAGCACGAACGCTAATTTATCAGTATTACACGCACGAGCGCTGGCCGTTCCATTCAGCATTCACTGTAATTCTTTTAATAGCTTCGATCTCGTTCGCGCCGATCACCGAAGTAGTAGTCCGCAATCGCCGCTGCGTTAGCGCGAGGTAATTCTGGCATATTGAGACAAGCAGGCAGTTCTTTGGTAACCCCTTTCATATCACACGGACATAATTTGTTGTTGTCATTGTTACATGAACGAATTTTACACGGATACGATTCGCTGCGCGCGCGACACGCACGCGCGGCACGCACACACGCGCGCGCGACACGCAATAAACATATTAATACTTTGACTTCTAGCATTCTTAGCTTTGCCCCTTGAGCATCCTTGTTCCCACTTTGTGTGCAACATGGCACACAACAGTATGTAGGCATCCTGGACGACAGGAAACGATAGATCGCCGGGAACTCGCAGCAGTTCGATGCTCCGCTTTCCAGTTGAGCCCTTGAACATGGCGGTCGCGCTCGCGGTGGCCGCGAGAGGGCAGCAGATTTTGCATAAGGCCTATAGAAATTCGTTTCTATTTCATGTTTTTAGTAAGAGTGTAAGAGTGTTCTTGGTGTTAATCAAAATATACCACAAATACGGGACCTTCGATTGAAGATTGAGCGCGAACAAAAGATTGTTTTTTTTTTCAGGAAAAACTTGCAAAAACGCTCATTTATTGCTGTATCATTCTGTATAACTAAAAAGATACACAAACAGGCTTCGTTTATGTGGACGAACAGAATTTTAACAGGTCAGGCAGGCCGATTCCCGATCATAGCCAATAGCCTCGTAATCGGTGTCGTGCATGATGAGCTCGCGTCATTCGCAATGATCCTGTTGGTGCGGCATTTCTTTGTGTCGGGCCCGCGGAGATTTCGTCCACGTGGAAGAAATCGAACCTCTGGTAGTCACACAGGCGTAATTATTATAATCATCGTATAAATTACCTCCTATAAATATAAATGTCCGTATTCTACCTGTTTCCTCTTATTTTTACGGAATATCAATTGCTCAGTTTAAGCCAATCCTTGCAGCGCGTGATTTATTTTCAGCAATAAACAATGATGAGAAGTTTGAATTCCCCTTCGCGCCCTACTTGTCACTTACCCCTGCTCCATTTATATGTCCCATTTGAACTTCAGCCTTAGTAATGTCGCCCAAAAACAGTCACTTTCAAAAGCAATCATGAATTATCTACTCGTCGTGCTAGTCGCACTTTTCTTACGGAGTTGCTGAACAAATGTGTACTTTTTTACGGTGAGAATAATAGCGTGTTTTAAGCACAATTTCACTGATGTACGAAACCAACTTCACCATTTTGCGAATGCGCTCTTAAAAATCTGTCAACGGTCCCTACCAGCCCGTGCAGGCCGTGTCGCTCATACAATTGATATACCGATTGTCTCATCTTATGGTGTGATTTAGTTATTTTAGGGACCCACCACGGTGGCTGTTGTGCTTCTGAGCCCAAGGACGCGGGTTCGATTCCAGACCGCGGCAGCCGCTTTTTGTGTGTGTGTGTGGAGGCGAGAAGCGAAAATGCCTGTGTGTTCGAAATTTCGGCGCACGTTAAATAGATCCCCGGTGGTCAAAATTAATCCGGAGGCCTCTAATACGGCGCGCCTCATCGCCTGTGTAGCGTCGGCGTGTGAAACCTCACAATCAATCAAATAAGATATTTTAGTGCGATTTTAACACATCATTAAACTTAAGGAGCAAAACACAGCTGCTGCGCACCGATAAAGCCGCGCGCAGCTTTCACCCTCGACTGTGCGTTGTCACGTATGGCCAGCTATCGGGCTGTATTCGTGAGTCTTTTACAAATGCCGGTCGGGTGCGTTTTTGTCCATGTGTATGCCGCATATATCCAGGAAACTGACCGAATACAGAACCTGCTGATTAACCCAACGCGCGCATGAAATGGACGGCGCATGCAGCATGTTCCGACGTCAGTGCATGCGTGATGCACGATTCACAACTTGGGTTTCATTGCCGTATGTTATTTCGCACTCATTATTTGCCGAATAAATAAATAAACTGGAATTACAACAAGAAAATAACTTTTTATGCCATCGTCAAATAGTATCGAGTTTACTGTACTCCGACTTGGTTTCCTATTTCCTATATTGCCGCTCACTTCACCATGTACCGAAATTTAACGCGGCCTCTTTACAATGGAGATGTGTTCTTTTGGGGAACGTGCACCATATGGAAAGACAAACTGATCGGGTATACGCCGTGCTTTTCATTCTATGTGTTGGCCGTATCTTTAAGAGCTTCGCGCAGATACACCTAGCTTTTTTCATAACTGCCTGAAAACAGCACCCAGAAATGACTTCCCAACTTTCCTTTCCTATCGTTGAAACATTGCGCGCTTTTCTTAGGCAGTAGATTACGGCTGCATTATAAAAATGTAATGATGAATCGACAAGGGAAACTTCCAGTTCCATTTGGCCCTTGCAGGCTGGGGTCTCCCAGAATATGTATGCTAATAAAGTATTATTATTATTATTTTGCTAAGTTTTCACAAGCGTCTCGCACTGTTAACGTTCTCCCTTAAAGGAGTACTGACACCAAATTTTTACTTCATGTTTTTATTGGTTAGGTGTAATACGTGGTATACGTTGTCATGAAGGGGCATTCTAGCGATTGCGCGATTGAAATGGCGACCTTTGGAAGCAGCCTATTTAGGGCCCCTTTAAAGCTTGCATGGCAGGATTGTTTTTATGGCGCCGCCTGTATCTCATCAGACAAAAATAATCTAGATAGAAGGCTCAACGATTTCCTGGTTGCTGGGTCCTCATAATTGTTTGAAAAAATTAATTTACTGGGGAAATTTTATATGCAAGCTATAAAAACTTTTGTGCATCATACTGAGGAGTGCAAGCCATACATGTCGCCAGCTAATTACAATCGTATGTGTTTTCCTTCCAATGGCCCCAGCAATTACACTTGATTCATGAGACGGATTTAAACCGAAAAACCCAAAGTTCATGTTCTTTAAATTGCCCCCTTCGTGTGAAATTTAGTCACTTCCCTCTGATCAGCGAAGGTTCCGACTAGTCCACACCTTGCATCCTTGTTTGAAATAAACAACATGAAGTGGGCATGTCTTATATTTCAACTTCCCCATAGACATTTCACCTACCTCGAGCGCCAAAGTAGAGCACCATCATGCATATTGTAACAATAAAACAAAACAAAGACCTAACCCTGACACCCATTTTCCAGCCGATACTGCTTGTACGAAAGCTCATTGGCATATTTCAAGGATATTTTCTCATTATACAAACGAACCTGAATTCCAAGTAACCTGAAAACTAACTTCCCCATTTTTGCTTTTGTTCCGTTCCAATAGCATTGCACACACTCTCTTCAGATTTTTCCTGTTGTAATGTTTATTCGTAAGAGGCTCCAATGCATCGAACACTTGTCGCGTTCTGCTTGGCGCGAAACGAAATACAGGGCGCCAGGCGTTCTCAGAAGGCGGGAGGCTGGGAGAGGCACGACGTCTCGCGCGTTCCTTTCTCCCTGCATGCCTTATTTTTTGTTTTCGTCGTCGCCCCGTCCCTTCTAGAGTGTGTCGCAAAAAAAGTTTTAGCAGCTGTGGCGCGAAGTTGGGGAGGGCCGAAAAGAAAAACAACAACAAATAAGAAAACGCACGTCCTTGGCCAACGTCCTACCCTCCTCTCACACGCGCACACGTGCGCCAACACCGACGTGCGCGCGTTCCTTGCAGAGCGGACCCCTCCTGTTCCTCTCTCTCTGCGCCTGACAGCCGTGGCTGGTGCGTTAGGTCGTGGAGAGAGAGAGAGAGAGAGAGAGAGGACTTTATTGAGGTACCGGCAGTCGGGGACGGGTCAGGCCACGCAGTGCTTCACCGTCCCGTAGTCTTCACCGCTCACCGCGGCGTCGGGCCGACCCCGAGGTCTACGTCTGGTCGGCGCGGGCTACTTGGAGTGCCGCCGCTGTCACCCCTAGCCCTCGCTCCCGCAGGAGGAGGCCGAGGGGAGTGCGGGTTCCCCTTTCGCCTTTGCCTGTCCAGTGCAGCCTCGAGCCGCTGGATGGCCCTTAGCTGATCTTCTCGCCCCGAAGAGCGCACTGAGTCCGCAATGTCCGGTGGGAGGATCGGCCTCCCCGCACTTGAGTCATGGTCCGCACATCCCCACATCAAGTGGGCCAAGTCTGCGTTCACACGCGCACACACACTGCACACCTCGTCCTCGTACATGTCCGGGGACACGTGGCGCGCGAGCGCCGGCGTAAGCACCGTCCCGGTTTGCAGTTGTAGAAGCACGGCCTCTCTCCTCGCGAGCCCCGGGTGGGGCGGAGGATAGGCCTGCCTCTCTGTCCTATACCAACACAGCGTAGCACCGTATGTGGTCAGGGGCTCTGCGCCGTTGTCGTCCTCGTCGTTGCTTGGCTCCTCGTCGACGTCGGCGTCCGTCGCTGGCGCGGCCCGGCACGCGGCGAGATCACGGGCCGCAGCGTCGGCTGCCTCGTTGACGTTCCTGTAGCCGCCTCGCAGCTCCCGACCCATGTGGGCCGGAAACCAGCGCACGGTCGTCGTTGCGTTCTTGCGCGCGCCTTCCCCGATGCCGGAGAGGACTCGCATCGTTGTCTTGCAGACCATACCCCTGGCGAGATTGGCGATGGCCGACTTCGAGTCGCTGAACACCGTTCGCGTGTCGGGGTGAAGCAGGGCCAGCGCTATGGCCGCCTCCTCCGCCTGTCTGGCGGTCTTGGCTTGCACGCTGCCCGCACTCAGTACTTCTCCCGTGGCGGCTCGTATCGCCACCACGGCGTAGGTGTCTTCCCTGTCGCGGCGTTTGGAAGCGTCCACGTACACCGCGTCGCTCCTCCCATTGTACCCCTTGGCGAGCGCGCACGCCCGCGCCATCCTCCGCTCCGAGTTTCGCCCCGGCGCCACGTTCTTGGGTAGCGGCGGGATCACCAGGCTGATTGCGATGTCGTCGCGCAGCGGTACTAGCTCGTCCTCCTCGTCGAAGGAGCAGCTTAGTCCCACGCGCTGTAGTAACCTTCTGCCCGTGCGGGTCGACCCTAGGCGCTCCAGTTGAGACGTTCGCTGCGCCTCGCTGATCTCCGAGAGCGTGTTGTGTACTCCTAGAGACGCGAGGGCCGCGTTGCTCGTGCTGTTGAGGAGGCCCAGGGCCGCCCGGTACGACTTGCGTATCGCCGCGTCGATCTTTGCGCGTTCTTGGGTCCGCCAGTCGTGGAAGGCTCCCACGTAGGCCACCTGGCTGACCACGAACGCCTGCAGCAGGCGCAGCAGGCTCGCTTCTCGCATGCCGCGCGCCCGCGTGGCGAGGCGCTTGACGAGGCGCGTGGCGATGCCCATCTTTGTTACCAACCGTTCGACAGTGGTGGTGTTGTAGCGTCGGCTCGCGTCGATGTGCATACTGTTGTGACGCTTATTCCCCGAAAACCTGCTTTTCACCCTCCGTCATCGACTTGCCACGAACCGGCGTATTCACAGTGGCGAACTTTGCGCCTCCTTGAACTATGCGCCTTTCAGCGACCTCGTGGCTTCTCAGAGCGCCAACCGGCCAGCGGCGGTGCTAACAAAAGCAATGCTGGGCGCCCTGCACAACAAGCCTCGGCGGCGTGCCCGCGCCTCATTGTCATGCCCTCTTGTGGCGTGTTGTCTTCAATAAGCCACTCGAAGAATATTTCCACCGAGGGATGCAAGGCGTGGTAGTGCAACATCGCCAGGACAAAGGGGGCTCTGACCACGGCGGATTGCCACGGCGGGAGCAACCTGGCGCTCACCTGCCCAGGAGAGGAGGGGTCTCGTGCGTGTGCGCGTGTGTTTTGCGTGGTGGCGCTCCTATCAGTGCCATGACCTCCGTGATTGGTGCCTCCTGACGTCAGCCGGAGAAAAAGGGTGAAGGGGAAGGGACCCAACGTGCCTATTTAATCTCTCGCGCGCAGGAGCGCACTGCCCGCTCTCATACCAAGATGTAAATACTTGTATATAAAGTTTTCTTCTTCGTCAACTTGCCCATCATGACTGCCCCGGCACTTCACCAACCTCGGCCCACATCGACCACGCTACCATGGTTCGCAACAGTGGAGTCAGCGGTGAAATTCCCAACAGTGGAGTCAGCCCCTGAATTCCCAATAATACCCAGGACGCGGATGCTCGTCGCTTCGGGGATCGCCGTGCCGTCGCTCCCGCGTACCACGATGCTGCGCTCCGCTTCGGTCTTCTTGCGGTGACGTCCCGTCGGGAGCAGGACCAGGAGTTGCGATTTTTGCGGGGCGCATCGGAGACCCGTGCCGCGCAGGCTCTCCTCTATGCCGTCCACCGCCTCTTGTAACGCCGACTCGATGTGGCCGTCGCTGCCGCCCGGCACCCACAGCGTAATGTCGTCGGCGTAGATGGTGTAGCGGACGTCGGGTAGCTCGTCCAGGCGGCGGGCCACGCCGATCATTACGAGGTTGAATAGCAGCGGCGAGATGACAGAGCCCTGCGGCGTGCCGACGCTGCCCAGTTCTCGCTCCTCGAGTTGTGTCCCGCCCACCTCCAGTCGGGCCGTGCGGCCGGAGTGAACGAAAAGCGCGCGCTTTTGCAGAAACGAGCAGCCATCATGACAATCAAACGGAATGAAGAAGGAACATTGTACGCAATTTTGTTGTGTGGCCTCATGTTACGGCGAATATTAGTGGGCCGGAAAGTTCATAGCAACCGACCAGTGAAGGTAAGCGCTCGATTTTCTGAGCTCGCCTCGTTCTTTCGAACGCAGTTTACTTCGTAAAAGAGCGGGAACAAGACTGCCCTCCCGTCTAGCTTCTAAGCATCCTTCTTGCTTTTGCGAATGCGTACGGTTGTAAAACGTGGAACATGTATTCAGCGCTTAAATCAGGTGGGCGCTCAGAAGTACATCTTTTGTTATGATGCTGAAATCGAGTGTAGGTTCTGCAAGAACCTTGATACGTACGACTGGCTTTTAATTTACTTCTCGCCACAGCTGCTTTCGCGCGCGAAAAATATAACTCATAAATTTAACTTTGTTATGTTTAATTTCACGCGAGTTTCAGCGGCATGCTAGCTGTTCCAGAACACAATTAGCGTTGCTGTTAAGCCATATGTTATCTGGTTATGCTAACTGTCTTACGATATAAAACAACGCCTGACGTATTTGTAGCATTCACAAACTTTCCATGTGAAAAGCTGGTGCTTATAATTATAAAGAAAATGGCATACGCAAAAAAAAAGCACCTCAAGGCCAGTTTTAACATTTTTCGAAAGCAAAAGGTAAAATAAGGCAACCAAGAAAATACGCCGTTGTACGTAATTTTGTCTAGTTGTGTAATGTTTCCATTCTTGACATTGCCTATTTTCTCATTTTTGTTCATTGCGGGCTTCTCTTGTTCAATGAAAATTCTCTTGCATGCTGTCTGATGACTTTTCAGTTAATTACTGAATTGACCTGTAAAGAAATTTCTGTAAGGTATTTTATATAATTAAGTATTTTTATCCTTTTCTGTTTTCCAGGGATGCTTGAGCTAAACCCACTCATGCGATGTGCGTGTCCACACAAGCATTAGAAAAAGCTAAACAAGCAAGACAAAATGGAAAGTGAAGCGGCCTGTTTTACTGTATTCCTTCCTAAAGGTAAGGTTTCCTCCATTAGCTAAAATTTGCTTCACTTCAGTTTTCTGCACCCCTTCTGACTCTGTTTTGTTTTCAGAAATGCCTTAAGATTTACCAGCACCACAAAATTGACACGGGAATAAGCTAGCTCATCTGGAAGCAAACGTCATCCAAAGTGCAGGTGAGCTTTTGAGCACCCTATGTGTTATAACAATGCCCTTTTGTTTGTTTCCCATGAATGGCTGTCAAATGTCAATTGAACTGCCAGTACAAGAAAATCAATGAGGCCATATATTGTATACCAAAAATCCTGGTGTTCTGAGAGGTGAGACATTGTCTATGCTGTAACAACTTTGCAACTTCTCCTAAACTACAGCTTTTGTTCATTTCGCAGAATTAAGCGTCGCAGTAACAACCCTACGTGTTACTGGGTTCATGGCTGTCAAGTATGTCATCAAATTGACTCGTCAAGGCGCAGAAGAACAAGCGAGCTCCGGAGGAGGAAAACGAAGACATCGTCTGAAACAGCGTACTTGCGAAATTCAAGGCTAACAGAATGCGTATTCGGCTCGATTGTTAATGGTAAAATAAAAAGCACAAGTCCTTTCATTTTAAAGAGTCTCAGTGTTGTTATTTACGCTAGCTGCATGTTCCTTGCTTTAAAATTCTGCCATTTCTTAGTTTGTTATTTTGCCGGACTGCCTTAATTGTGTGTGTTGGTCAGTGTAGGGATCAAATGTATGAATATACAGGTCTAAAATGCCAGTTTATACCTTTCAGGAGTTTATGCGGACGTGGTTTGAAGTGCTCGCTTATCATGCAGTCAACAATCGTCTATCTAGGAAAAAGTTAACTTCTAATATTTTCATCTAGTTATTGTTGCATGTATATTAGATACATGTAACTGTAAGTTACCTGTACATTGCTGAAATATTGTTGCTTCGTAAGAGAATCATTGCTTGAACGTCATATCAACAGTGCGCGGATGCGGCCTTCGTGGTGAAAAAACGTATCTGTAAAGTCGCGGTAACGTTGTAGGAAGCATCGCTTGAACATTAAAGCGACGTTTTCTAAATGTTACTCGCACGTTGTAAAAATATAGCTGGAAAGTTACCACAAAATTGTAGCAATGTTATTGCAACTTCATAAAAACATTGCTTGAACGTTGAAGCAATGTTCCTGCATGTTAAAAGTCTTTATCTAAAGTTGCTGCAAGATTGTAGCAATGTTATCACAACGTCTGAATGGTACAGGGATATGCTTAAATGTGGTATGCACGTTGCGAAAATGTAGGTTGAAAGTTGCTAAAACGTCGTAAGAAAACGTCTCATAAACGTTGTTCAAATGTGTCCCGCACGTGGCTGGAAGGTTGCTTCAAGAGTGGAGCAACGTTGGCGAACGTCAGAAACAACGTTATCCAAACATTAGAACAACACCCTTCAAACGTTGCCCCCATGTTGGAGCAATGCTAATATCATGTTGATGCAATGTTTCCGGGAAACATTGCACAAACGTTAAAAAAAGCGGACATTAGCCACGTTTTGGCAACGTTAAAGGGAAACGTTGCAGAAATGTTCGGGCAACATTCTGTGCTACCAGGGCACCCACGTGGGTAGATGTCCTGCACCGCCTGTATACTAACAACACTGTAGTAGCAACAGTGAATGGTGCTGTGTCAGACGAGGTACCGATCCAGAAGGGGCTGAAACAAGGATGCCCACTCTCACCACTCCTATACATGCTCTACACGGCACCGCTGGAACGCAACCTCCTGCAGGCTGGCCTCGGTTTCAGACTGGAGTATTCTACCGAGGGACTGAAGAGCCAGTGTTTCCTCCCCGGTCTCGTCTTTGCGGATGATATTGTGCTGCTGGCGAGCACCTCGGATGAGCTCCAGAGACTGGTGGACATCTGCGCGGACACGCTCGCAAGGCTGGGGCTCTGCTTCAACGCGAATAAATCAGCAGTGTTGTGCTTCGCGGGCGACAAGGACGCAGAACCGGCAATACGGTTGCCTTGTGGGGATCCAATCGTACAGCATACCAAATACCGGTACTTAGGGGTACACCTTAGTACGGAAGCGAAGTACCTCACAGCCCATGAGGACCACCTGAGGCAAGCGTCCAAGAGAGCCAGCACCGTCCTACGCCGACGGTGCCTGTGGGGATTTAATCGTTTCCTCATGGTGCGGGAGCTATGGAAGTCAGTGCACGTCCCGGCGCTTACTTTCGCCAACGCTGTGATTTGCCTGACGTCTCCAACACGCGAGTGGCTGGAGCGCGGCCAGCGCGCTGTCGGGCGCCTGGCCCCCGGCTGCCACGGGCGCGTAGCCAACGAAGCCATCCAGGGGGAGCTGGGTTGGTCTACATTTGAGGCGCGAGAGGCTCACAGCAAGCTGGCCTACGATGGCAGGCTCCGCCTAATGGCGCCACACCGTTGGGCACGCCGGGTCTTTGCGTACGTGCACCAGAAATGCATACGCACGGCCTGGACCAAACGAGTGCAACACCTGCGAAATAAGTTTGGCTTCTTCGCGAACGAAGTCCGTGCAGACACTGCACGCGGGTGGGCCAGGCTTGTTGGGGCCCAGGTACAACAGCAGGAACAGGAAAGCTGGAGAAAGGCGATGGAGAAAAAAGACACTCTCCAGCTGTACCGACGATGCAAACCGGACATAAAAGTTGAACGGCTGTACGACAACAGTACGGGCAGCGCCCTCCTCTTCGAGGCGCGGGCCGGCGCGCTGCGTACACTGGAATATCGGAGCCGGTTCGACGCATCAGTGACGAGCACGCTCTGCCGGGCCTGCGGGGAGGAGGCTGAGACCATAGAACACGTCGTGCGTTGCTGCCGAAACCTGTTCGCCCCGCCGGCAGAGGGCGCTACGCTCCCGCGTTCGGTGTGATGTTGGCCCTGCTGCTACCGCTCAGCCTTGCAGCCCAGTTTCACCGCCTCGCGCGGGATTTTTGATTTCCCGGTATGGCTTCGATGAGGGACGTTCCACTGAACACCTCTAGAGCAGCAAATTGGTGAGTGTCTGCAGCATACTACCCCAGAAAGACACCGTGACCAGGCAGTAGGCCTAGGTGCGGCGCCACGAATCGAGGAGCACTGCCTTTGGGGAGCCGGCTTTCTCCCAAAACCAGTCCTCGCCGTTCCCCCGCAAACCTGTTTCCCGTGCCGCCGTCTCCGTGCGCCTGCGGATCGGCGCACTCAGAGAAATGGTGAAAACTACGACGCGGCGGGAGGATGATGACGCGCCGCAGGTGCAGTGCGACCAGTGCCGCAGGTGGGCGTACCTGGATGAAACCGGCTTCAGGACTCTCCGGGATGCCCGAACGTCAGGAAGCTTCGTCTGCAACATTTGTTCCTCTAGCGCTGCTCTGGCCCGTAAAGTGGAGGCTGCGGAGAAGGAGGCAACCGAGCTCAGGAGTGTAGTAATGCAACTGCAAGAACAAGTTCTGCAGTTGACCGCCCAGCCCCGCCTCTCCGTGGACAACAGCTCTGAGGCGGAGGCCACGATTTCCAAAGAAGGGGACCCAAGGCACGAGACACCGGATATCCTACAGTCACCGGATCACACATCGCGCAGTGGTCGTGCACAGGGTGAAGTGACGCCTACGGAAGCTTCCAGCACTCTTGACATCTCTGCGGGGCCTTCTCCTGCGCCGGCCGCTGACAAACCTGATGGAGTTGAAACTGGGGTTGAAACCCCAGTCGTCGAGCAGCCTGTTCCTCTTGTTCTCCCTGCGCAAGATGACTCGGCTACTAGATGCCTGCACTGCTCACAGACAGGCGGCCAAGAGTCGCCGAGCCACAATGATGCCGATGCAAAAATCGTTGCCAGCTCTGTGTCACCCCTGTCACCGGCATCCAAGCAACAGCCGCAGGGAGGAACGCCCTCTTCCCAACAACACCGAGCATCGAGGTCGCATCCAGGCCCTGGTGACAAGTGTGTCTTCCCTGCTCAGAGTGTCGATCGTGAGGTCATCATTGTCGGGGACGGAAACGTGGGCGCGATTGCGACATCTGTACAAAGAGCAATCGAGCTGCCTAAAGCAGTGGGGTGTATGTACTGGAAAGGGAACAGCTCAGTGGCAACAGCCATGGAATCCATTGCCAGGTACGACCGCAAAGCTCGGCCAATTCAGCGACGCTACGTTGTACACGTCGGGCTCACCGAAGTGATGAAAGGCCAGCCCGAGCAGGTGACGCGTGAGCTGGATGGCGGCATAGACCGCTCGACCAGGTTGCTCGTATGCTCCATACCTGATGTCACCAATCAGGGCGAAGAGGTACGGGCCGCCGTCATGCTTGCTAATGCCCAGCTGCGAAAGTGGTGCAAGCGAGCCCGACATAGGTTCGTCAACCTGAACAAAGGCTGGGTCGCCACGATGTGGGAAAAAGAGGGCGTGCGATACAGTCCTCAAAGAATCAGCTTCGTCGCTGAAAGGATCTGTGAAGCTACTCAAGGTTTTTTAGGTCATCGACTCCACCGTGGCCGCACGACGGCTCAGAAACCGCAGTCTTCGCAAGACTCCAAAATGCCGAGGAAGCATCGCAAGTCCCTTGCGTCACCAGTGCACAGGGCAACGCAAAACGACCACAGCGTCAACGCACCACCCCACCCCCAGCACCAAGTACAGTACCAGGCTACTCCCCTTTGGCCACTGGCGTTCCCTTGGGAAAGGTCACCGCCCCCAACCCCTTTTGCACCTGCGACAGTACGGGTGCCCCAGGGGTTAGGGACAATACCCCGGCCCCAGCCTCCTCCTCCTGCCCAACATTTACCTGTACCGCAGTTGTGGCCAACACCCCCGCAGCTAACGGGTCCACCCAGTGCGGGCTTCGACCTGTTCCGACTGGTCGGCGACTTCGTTCGCCACCACATGGCCGAACAGTGCGGGCAGTAGGGAGATCAATTAAGCTGCAGCGAACCCACCGCAGTCGTCGACGCGCACATCGTAGGTGTGTAAGAGTAGGCTTCCTGAATATGAACGGTGCCCGGCGTATCCAGAAATGGGCAGAACTGTATCGTGCTCTTGAGGAGGAAGGCATGTCTGTTTATGCAGTAGCAGAAACGCACTTCCGTGATGAAGAGCAACCGCCCATTCACCAGGACTGGTGCTGGACAGACCAGAATAGGTCGGGAAATGATCGCAAAGGTGGAGGTGTGGGCTTGCTTTGGCGACGCGGCCTCCGGTGGAAACGTCAGTGTGGGGAGTGCCGTGACCACCTGTGGGCCGTTGGCGAACTTTTGGGTGTACCTACGGCAGTGTGCGTCTTGTACCTGTCTGTTGTAGCAACGCACCAGGCAGCTAATGCGGAACTGCTCACCTGCGTTTTAAATGATGCAAGAAAATGGGCCAAGGACCAAGAAATAATCATTATAGGCGATTTCAATGGTCACGTAACTGAACTGGATGGATTCACCGATGCAAATGGCAGGTTGCTGCTCCAGTTGGCGGACGACTTGCATTTAGCAATCGCCAACCTTGGTCAACGTTGTCAAGGGCAAATCACCTGGTGTGCGCGTGGCAGTGCTACAACAATTGATTATGCGTTGGTGTCTCCCCGTCTCACTGGCCTTCTCCAAATGTTCTGTATTGATGAGCCTGGCGTGCACAGCCTGGGGAGCGATCACAACCGCCTGTTGCTTCACTTCGCGCATGGTGGCCAGAAGAGGTGTGACTACTTTCCACGTGCCACCGCGGGTACGTACCTGCCAGACCGGGCCATGGAGACAGTAGCCGCAGAGTTTGAGACCAGCCACCGAAGAAGCGAGGCAGCTACGTATCATGACTTTGTGTCAGTCCTCCGCTCCATTATGCAGCGGCACATGAGCAGAGCACGCGGATCCAACCAACCAAAGCTGAATCGTTGGTGGGACTGCGAGGTGGAAACCGCGTGGCAAGCGCGTCGCGCTGCAAACCGTGACCACCGTAGTGCAGTCAAAGCAGGCGACGCCGAGGCGTCAATAACGACTTGGCAACACTACCTGACGCTCAAACGCAGGGTGCAAGCATTAGTGCAGTCTAAGCTTGCCGAGCATAACCTGCGCCTGCTGCACTCTATGCGGGAAGAGGGAAAGGCTACGTCCCAAAAGTTCTGGCACTATGTTAAGAACTTAGACCGAAAAGATGAGCCCCCGCAGCAACTCAGGGATGCCGTGACGGGACAACAAGTTCTCAATATCAAAGAGCACCTGAATAAACACTTCACTCGCTTGTTCGGCTCCATAGATGCTGACTCCATCAATGTCGCACCAGCTGCAGATGAAGTAGTCATGGGTACCGGCCCCTTGTTAACCCCGCATGAGGTTGATTTAGAAGCATCGCAACTCCGCTGGACGTTCTCCAGCATAACAGTCGACCGTGTCTTGGCTCGACTCAGCTCTCGTACGGCCACCGGACCGGATGGCTTACCAGCGCGACTATTGAAGTGCTTCGGGCCAGCGACACGAGAACAGCTGGCGGTGCTGTTTACCGGCATTCTGGAGGGTGAGCCCATTCCTGAAGAGTGGCATCACGGTCGGCTGACGCTTATACCCAAGCAAGGTGGTCAAGCCGATATCCTGGAAGACTGTCGACCCCTCACAGTTACCAGCGCCATGTACCGCATCTTCATGGGCGCCCTCAAGGATTGGCTGAGCGGGTGGGCCGAGTCTAAACGGCTCCTGACCGAACTTCAAAACGGGTTTCGTCCAGGCCGTCGTCTAGACGATAACCTGTTTATACTAACACAGTGTGCCGAAATCGCGATCAGGGAGCAGCGCTCTTTAATGTGCTGCTTTTTGGACGTGGAAAAGGCGTACGACACTGTCCCCCATGCCCACCTTTTCCAGAAACTCAGTCGTCTCGCGCTTCCGGAAACGCTGGTGCGGACGGTCCAACGTGTCTACGAGGGCAACACCATCAGAGCGCACTTTGGTCAGACTCAGTCAGACCAAATCCCTGTAACTAGGGGCCTCCGTCAAGGGTGTCCGCTCTCTACGCTTCTGTATATCTTGTATGCCACAAGTATTGAGCGGAAACTGCTCCAATGTGGTCTCGGTTTTCGGCTCAGGTACAGCACCACTGGGGCGGACGAGCAATACCGCCTGCCAGGGCTTGCATTTGCCGATGATCTGGTACTTATGGCGGAGTGCCCACAGGAATTGCAGACCCTGCTGGACATCTGCTTCGCTGAGGTAACACAGCTTGGACTCCGGTTCAGCGCCAAGAAGTCTGCGGTTCTTACCTTCGCGGGAACCAGCAGAGACGCAGCAGTTACCCTCGGCGGGGAAGAAATCAGCATGTGTTCGTCTTATACGTACCTGGGCGTAGTGCTTTCTGCCGGTGCTTCCATGTACTCACACCACGAGGCAAAGGTGCGTCAGTCTGCCGTTCGTGGCCAGTGCATTCTTCGCCGCCGAAGCTTGTGGGGCTGCAACCGTTTCCTGATGGTGCGTGACCTGTGGAAGTTGGTGCACGTGCCGGCTCTCACGTTCGCGAATGCTGTGGTGTGCCTCTCCACGTCCACTCGGCAATGGCTCGAGAGACAGCAGCGCGCAGTGGGACGCACCGCTGTAGGATGTCATCGGTATGTGGCCAATGAAGCGGTACAGGGAGACCTCGGCTGGTCGTCCTTTGAGGCACGTGAGGCGGCTAGTAAGCTGTCGTACCGCGGTCGCCTCCAGTTCATGCATCGGGAGCGCTGGGCGCGACGCGTGTTCGAGTATCTGGCGGCGACTTGCATCCGCACAAATTGGGCGCGCCGTTGGAGAAGAAGTACGGCTTCTTCCGCAAGCCTGTTTCTGTGGACACTGCCGCGGCCTGGACACGTGACACGCGCCGTCGAGTGCGTGAGGAAGAGGAGGCGATGTGGCAGTGTGCTGTGCGGGAAAAGCCCACTCTGGCGGTTTACGCGCAACACAAGACTTCGATCGGTGGCTGCCAGCTGTACGACAATAGCTTGGGGAGTGTGTTGCTCTTCGAGGCTCGTGCGGGAGCCCTCCGTACTCTCGTGCGCCAGAAAACGTTCGATGACCAGGTGGCCAGTGTGGTGTGCCGTGCTTGTGGCGAGGGGGACGAGTCCGCCGAACATTTGATCTTAAGCTGTGCTGGTGTCGGACACTGTGACAATATCCGCGAAAGTGGTCCGCCTCCGACCCTGCAGGAAGCTCTCGGCTTCGGGGACGCCGACGGTGTGGTGGACGTGCGCGCTGTTGCGCGTACAAGCGCCGCCTGGAACGCTGGTGTGCGACGGCAGCCGAGGGATGTACATTCTGAGATTCTTCGTTATGTTATGCTTTTTTGTTTTTTTTTCTTGGTTTCTCGTATGTGGCTGAGTGTTGTCAAGTGTTTCTTTTTGGTGTGCCATATGTTTGTGTCTCGTTCGGGCCGCGTTATTGTCGTTATGTTTGTCATGCATTTCCCTTTCTGTTTGTCCTGGCTAGCGTGTGCGCGGCACACCCACCCGATTCAAAGGGTACAGCCAAAATATCATCATCATCATCATTATCATCATCATCATCATCCTAGGATTTGAGCCACTGGAGAACAGCCCCTCTCACGGCGGCTCGGAACAGCAAACCACGGGGGCCTTGGTGACGGTGGCCAAGAAACGCCTGAGCGAGTGGTGGACCATAGTGCGCCGGTAATTGAACTGAGCCTGCAGCAACCGCTCCGCAAAGGCAGCCTGAACTCAACGACAGTGTGTGTGCACGTGAGTCATAGTGCGTGATGGACCGTCACCGTACGCACCGGCTTCCCGGAGAACGAAACTGAGCTCTCCGAAATTGTCCTTTCGTGTGTTTTTGTGTGCTGTTTTTTTAGGTTTGTGTGTGAACAGTTTATACGGTCTGGGCACCAATGTTGGAGCCCGCCCGATACAAAGGGTACGACCACAGATCATCATCATCATCATCATCATCATCACTCCAGCGCAGGAGGCCTAGATAGGTTCAGTTGTAAAACTCTCCCCATGCGCCGTGCATCGCCGGTGTCTCCGTTTCTCGGCGTGCCGCGAGAGGGCGGGACCGCCGCATTTTGCTCTACCCGGCCGCTGCTCGTCGCGTGCAACGGCGCCTCTCCCAATGCCTCTTCGGCCTTTTCATGACGTTAGCGCGCGATAATATTAAAGACTACCCGCTACCCGCCAAGTTATCCGCGTCCAGACTACATCTAGGCCAGAGTACTTTCCAGTAGCTGCTCAGGATCGCTTAATGTGGGGCGTAAAAGCCGTTAGTTACGGCTCATTGCTTTGCTTTCTTCAACAGGTCAGCCGAAGCGCATCGTAATTTGCGCGCGCTTGCGTCGACTGCTAGCTGGCAGTCAACCACGAGCGTGAACGGTCTGCAGCGAGCTGGTAGCGTAGAATAAGCCTCCGTTAAAGCTTATTTTGATTGACTCTTCCGAATTTTATAAAAAAATCATGAAACCGCTCATTTTATTTCCAGCCAATTAGAAGCAAGGTCGCCATCAATTGGAGCTACGTCACTTTGTGGCTGTAGTAATTAAGGCCACTCGAAGACGAAACTTCCTAATTTTCTCGACGTCCTTTTTAGAATAGTATCTTTTCCATGTTTTGCCCTGACAACAGTTAGCTTTACCAAACGTCCGTCACTAAGAAGCGATGTCTCCGCAAATGCGAAATATCTCTAATTGAAAGAATTATTGAGTCATTTAACTGACGAAGTTAAACCAGCTTACATGTCAATAAGCATAAAGTTCTTTGCAGCAATTTATTGGTTTTTACAGTACACACTTTACGGCAGACACAAAGTAGAAAAATATATGCAACGTTTTTTTTTTATCTACAATCAACTCCACATCGTTTTTGCTTAAGGTGATTGGCTCGTTAAGAGAAACAAAGTAATGAATAGAAACATGCAAGCATTTTTATTTAGAAATCAACTCATCTTTTTTGCTTACGGTGAATATGGCTACAAAATACCAAAGCATGTTAACAGAAAAAAAGTAATAAATGGATACATGTATGCAAGGTTTTTTTTTCATTTAAATCGAACTCTACAACTTTAATTGCCAGCGTGCTTGCAGTAGCTTAGCGCGTTGTGCGCCGACTTAACCTGCACATTCAAGGCACATTCTCGCTGAAGGAATCTGGAATAGAAATGCACGTCACCAAATACGATTTGATGACGCGCGCAGAGAATTCCTCAGAGAAAACGTCATTGCATGTACGAACCATTTGTCGATGTCCGGTTCGTGAAAATGGCAGTCGCACACTTTGGACTTTGTCGAAAGCTTCTTATCCGCTACAAAGGAATTCGAACAGCGCACATTTTAACGAAGAAGCATTGTGGTGTGTAACTCTATCCGTCCTTCGTTAAAATGTGCGCTGTTCCTTCCTTTGTATCACCAGACCACCAACTAGCCCAACATGGTATCCTTTTCCTTACCCGCACGCGGGATGGCCTTAATCCATAGCGAGCGAAGCGTCGCATTCTTGGAAGCCGAGAAGAAGTGCCTGTCCATGTTGCTCTTAATTGTTGCTGCTGTAGCCATTGGTACACCCGGGAATAAAGCAGGTCGGCATTGTCTGCATCAGCCTCACATGCAGAGGCCCACATCAATGGAATACAGTCGCTGGCAAATCACTAAACGTGCCACTCGAACGGCATCGCGCATTCAACACTACTGAGAAAGACCGCGCGAACAAGAAACGCCGGAGACCGCGGCACTGAATGCGCCGGCTACTGCGAGTACTGCTCTTCGGCAAAAAAAGGACCCGGAAGAACCACACAAGGGGCGAAAAAAATGTCATTCTGTCTGTTGTTCATTGTAGCTATTTGCTTCCGAGACCGGTGGCGGTTCCGGGCAGCGCCGCCCAGTTTTACAACTGAAAATAATCTAGTAACGTTGGCCCACGGCCGCTGGATGAAAGGCGCGTGCGCTCTCATCCAGCGGCCGTGGTTGGCCTATGGTGCCGGTGCGGCACCATGCGGTGCGGTCAGGTCGCATGATGATGATGATATGATATTGCATGCACAAACATAGAGAACGCCATGGACGCCAGGTTCGTTTCCACGGGCGGTAGGCAGTGGTTTTGAGCCGCCCAAAGCACCACGAGGGGAAGCAGTGCTGGTCTTATATAGTGTACTACTTGGGAGCTGCAAAATTACAATGCACCTTTTATGCACCTTTTATTACAATGCACCTTTTTTACCTCAATTTTTTATGCTGCAGTGGAAATCATGCGAATACATGTTTGTAAATGTCCATTCCACCAACAAATTCACGGCATGCCTTGACAGTAGGCGCAGTTTTATGCATCTAGATAATCACCTGTACTCATTTATCACAGGCCTGCAATTTGCACATGGTCGGATTTAAGCACCCTAAATGTGGCAAGTGTAACCGACCGTAACACACAATCTTGAAAACTCTACCTTATCAACGCGAAAGCAATAAGTGGCCCATTGACTAAGAAGCCACTATCCGCTGTACTAGCACAACAGCTCCTAAACCGGCCGGCAGTGCAAAGAGTGGATTGAGTTCAAACCTTTGGGGAGAGTTCAAACCACATGGGAATCAAACCCAGGACATCCCTAGTGCAAGTCCAGCACCACATCCTTGACACCACTATAGCTCAGTGGGTCTAGCTGACTAAAGGTGGACCCAGGGAGCGCATTATGACCTTAAACTGAAAAAAGTCCACAGGTACAAGCAACCCGACATACAACGAGTTTTAAATTTCTTGGCAATTCATTAGGCCAGCACATAGCCGTAACATCCCCACTCAGGTGAATTGGCCAGTCACGATGATAGCTGCTGTCAGAAGCTCATGGCTGTTTCACCAATTCCCGTTTGTCTTAAAACAATGCTGCTTAAATTACGCACTGGCCAACTGCACCTCATCGAGTATATTTTACGCTCCTAGCATTCTGCAGTAGCCTTGTTTAGTGTTAAAGAACTACGTATTTGATCACATGTGAAGACTGCGATTTCTGTTAGAGCATTTTGTGCTTTCAACCTGAATTGGTTGACGCTCGTCAATTCAACACTGGCTGCAAACTTTTATTATGGTGTAATAAACATAAAACCTGGATAGAGTAAAAATACTGAAGAGTAAATTATGCTAGGCTTATACATTGCACAGCGTAGCTGTAAACATCAAAATTCAACTTTTTAGGTTTCACGAGGAAAAGCTCAGCATAACTTGGGCCAGCTATGAAGGGTAACTGCAGTGTAGGGCTATAGGTTAAGTCAGGCCACCTATAAATCTTTGACATGCTTCGAAATCTTGGCACACAGGCATTTTTTTTGTTCTACCTTAACCAATGCTTTGGACTTTGGCGAAATGTTTTGTACGGGTTAAACTGCACAATGCAATTGCAAATAAGAATTGAACAAACGTCTGTTGTGTCCATTCAAGAATCCAGTGCTTGCCTAATATCGAAAATTGCATCCAGCAATCGATTCAAGAAATGTACTTGCATGTCCAAGAGACAAGCTCAAATAAAAAGTTACCCTACTTCAACTGCATTCCTTGCATATTTATTTATTTGAAAATATTTAGCACGAAAACAACAGAATGGTACAAACACGCAGTGCTGTCACTTTTCGTGCTCTCTCTCTCGTGCTGTGTTGTTTTTCCACGGTTTATTAATTTTAAAAATATGCCACATTTGCTATTTTAGTTGGTTTTATTTGTTTTGATGTTATGCTGTGTTGCTAAGGAAACTTTGTAAATTTCACCTCCAAGAAAAAATAAGAATACATAGCATTTGTAAGTGTATGCTTCTTGATGGATAGCAACTCTCACTATTAGAAAGTGAAGCCAAGAAAACACCAAAGTCATCACAAACACTGAAGAATGTTTATTGACATGGCATCACATCACTTGCTGGACAAGCAACAAGGCATCATAATGCTGCTCACACAAGAGTGCGAAGCATGCTCCATGGCTAAAACCACTTGTAAAAATACAAGCAGGCGCTTATCTGCCCCAAGGTGACCCTGAATGAAAATGTGACATGCGCAACACTGGAAATCAACAAAAGTTATTGGGTCAGGCATAAGTGAAAAGTGCGGGCAAAAGTCGAGGGCACTTTCATGTGTTGGATGACGAGACTGCTGGCACAAGACAGGAAGGATCGAAGGGTGCTAACTCAGTATTGTACGGTTACAAATACGTGCACATTGCTACTCACTGGACCAAAAGTGCTTGAAGACCCTGATTTTAAAGCAAAACTTTCTATGTCTCACCAGTGGAATATGCCATGCCAAAAAGGCATTGCAGAAAAGCCAACTTTCTCTGACAATGATAATGATCGTGGGTAAAGAAGTGCAGAAAAAAAAACGCTTCCTGCAGTCAGAAACAAATCAGGACCCTCGCGGTGTGAAACCAACATCTATTCCGTGACACCATTGCAACATGGTCGAAGTAGTTTGAATCTGGATAGCGGTGCATCGAGATGCAAAATTAGACAAAAATGGTGCACCTCACATTCTAATGACGACGACAGTTTGAACGCGAAGCTTTCGTCCAGCAAAATCAAGTGGCGAAGTTTCAAAGCCACTGCGATCAAAAGTCCAAACAGCATGCAAGTAAGTGATAGCTCAAACAGGCAACGTCCAAGCTCAGATGACAATCAAGCAAGGAATCCCTCGTGAGAAAACTGAGTTAAACTGAAAGACAATTTCTCCTAGACACCCTTCCCACTAACTTGCAACCAAATTCCTTAAATGATCTCTTGCGTCCCTCCTACCCACCTAATTTAGCGGAGGCAGTGTGGGACACACTCCTGCATTTCATATACCGACCCACTATTTTTCTCTTGCTATTTCCCACCCATACCCGTCGTGAACTTTAACTAATCGCTACTTCTAAGGGGGCCTGATGCACTAGCAAGAGGCCCCGGGTGTTTTTTTTACATTTCAATAAACGTTAAAAAAAAAGCCATTATTGTCGTAAGACAAAAGCGTGCACGTTTTTTTTCCTTGCAGTCACAGCAACTAATGAACACATGACAGAACAAGTAACAGAGAGCAATGATGAAACTGACAACCACAGATTTGCACATAACTGTGGAGAGGAACTCTCTGGATAGGAGACTGAGCAATAGAAGAGCACAGCAGCTGCGGCTGAACCTTCCCACGCAGCTGAACAGAGACGAAGAATACGGCAAATGGACAAAAGTAAGGGTTGGGAGTCTTAGTAGCCACTGTACTTTCTTATCAACCAGGCGTGTGGCTGGATGGTATAGATGAACAGCAACGTGGGAGCTAGAGGACTGCTTGCTGGCGACACTACTACCACCCAGTAGCCTGTACTCCACAGTACACAGTAGGAGGAAACAAACTGGAAGTGGGACTGCGAATTGCCATGATGTTACAAATGAAAAAAGTGCTGCGTGGCTGTCACAAGTCAAGGTCAATCACCCTTAAGGGGAAGTGCAAAAACCCCTTAGAGAGAGGATGAAGACATGACATTTGAATCTAGTGGCTAAAAATGAACCATTCATGTAGCACCCCACCGTAAAAGGGGATTGATCTTCACTCATTTCCTGAAATAAAGTTTAAAAGAAGTTCATCCAGGGCAGTTGCCACCAGCACCCTAGAGTAGTATGGTGGAAACACACCACAATCTTTGCTTTTGGGAGGTCTTTTACCGGGCTGTCTACCAAAAAACTTAAATTCTTTTTTTCTAAGTGGGCACCCTGGTCTTAAACAAAAAAAACATGGTTTTTACAGTTAGGACGATAAAAATTGGGTGATGCATGTGGTTTTTCATTGAAATTGTAGATATGAAGTTTGTTTCTGTGTAAAACAACTACATTCAACTTTATTTGGCTTTTATGTTTGATTTTTTGACAGCCTTTATAAAAAAACTGCTGGAGGGGCGCAGCTGAACAAGGTACCGGTGAACTGTGCACAAATCAAGGACTGACTGCCATAAGACTAACATTATCATTATATATGGTCTGTAGCAGAAGTGACAGCTGTTTGAAGTTTGGGCCTGGACGGCACCACCAGTTTTCCTGGTTCCCATTTTCTAGGCCCAAACTTCACATGGCTGTAACTTCTGCTACAGACCATATATAATGATAATGTTAGTCTTATGGCAGTCAGTCCTTGATTTGTGCACAGTTCTGGCTTTCTGGCCAGCTCCAGCCTCGAAGGTCAGCTGTGCCTGATCAAAAGGACTGTCAACGCGGCTTGAGCTCAAGGCATCCTGGAATGAGGACACCTCTCTGAAGCATTTTGCGCATTTAATTAAAGTTTATTCTCACTCTCTCTCTTGCGACTTGAGTCAAAGTCCAAAATCTAAACTGCTTCGACCGTATCAGAAGGGCGCAGTCTGACAGACAATGGTTTCATAATGCAAGGGACACTGGTTCCATTATGACCATGGAAAGCGTTTTTTCTTGAGGTGCATGTGCTTTCGCTTATCATCCTCATCGCTTTGTGAAACTCACTGTGTAAAGTTAGCTTTCCTGCAGTGCATTATGTAGCCACATTGAATGCAATCAGTGAGGCCCTGAAAGCTTCACTTTAACAACAGGAGTTACGTGCTCGTCAAGACCCTCGTCTCACAGCAAACTTCTCTTCACCAGCAGGCACAGGCTAGAGCCCAGTCAGCAGGTGCTGCAAAGACATGATGAGAGTATTTAAGCACGAACCTCAAAATGGAAAGGAGGCGGAGCAAAGAGCAAGAAAAATGCATCAGGAGGAGACTGCAAGCTCTGGGATGAGCAAGCTAGGTGTGGTGCTGTCAGGACACTGATGTCGCAACCCAAGCCTGGGAACAAGCGGAGCAATAGCGCAGTTGTTCCAGCCTCCTCTGGAACAGTGATTCAGCTTCTCATAACTACCATCTTAGCCACCATGACTGCTCTAAAAAATTTGTCACAATAGCAGTGAACCTTTCAGAAATACTGGACTGCAACCCAATAGATGGTATTCACTGAAAATTTCAGAGGGAGATTTCTTCACCCGACAACACTGGAAACCACCACGTCTGTGCCTGCGCATTGTGCCCACACCTCGCAGAAAAAAAGAAAACCTCGGTGCATATCGTCTGCACCACTTCAGCCCGATTGTCGGCCTTAGTATTAAGAGAAGACCTATTAATTGCACTCAAATTACGTGGTGGTGCTCTCCTTGCCCTCAAGAACTTTGCATCACTGTAGAATGAAACTGCGGCTATGAACGAAAGTGACACGGCATGCCAGAGGCAACGCTGCAGTCGCCTGCGACTACCGATGTTGACACAAGTGTCGTTTAATGCACAGTTGAAAACCAAAACCAAATATTGCTTTCGAAGAAATGCTTTATGCACACGCCAATTTATAGTTATATTCTATATTTATATTAAATGAAGCCAGTGCACGTGATGCCATCTCCCGAGTTGTGCCATGCTTGCACCGCTCACCCCCTTGCTGGTAGCCATGTGCTCGTACCGTGGTCAACCTCAAGTCTTCACCCCTTTCCTTTGAAATCCTATGTGTGCACGCACAACTCACCACATGCTGTCGAAAAAGAAGAAATAAAAACGTGCATCACTAGAAAGCATAGCTGCTACCCCAGCAACAAGTGGAGGGGGCACCCTTTTGTTTGTTTTGCCCGAGACGACTGTCCAGAATGGCGGATTACCAGCCCGCGCATGTGCAGATTGCTAATAGAAAAAGGTCCATTACCGCAATCTCATGGAGTCCGACGTATCACAGACGCTGCGGCACATACATGGCGGCGCACACACAGGGTCGCCCACTTGTGGGCCACACCAGTGAATACAACCTATGAAGTGCTATACCCACCACCGATATAGCATCATCTAGCTGCAGTCAGAAACACTTTTTTATATGTTTACACGTACTTTCAAGCGTTCGGAGGGTCAAAATGGCTGCTTGTCACTGCTTCTGACCGATCATCCATGGGTCGATCCCACCAATCTGGCTGCCACAAATCACAGTAATAACGCGGAAGTCTTCAATTGTGGGCCGGACTGACACACACGATTCGCGCCAGGGCTGTCAAACAGGCGTGGCAACTTTCTGATCGCGGCGTTAACACGCCACAGTGGTTCGAACACTTGCCCAGTATGAAGGTAGCTATTTCTGTCGTCGTTGGTTTGTCGCATAATGCATGCTTTACTGATGTTTAAGTGCAAGACCTGGCAAGCTTCTCTAGCTCGCCCAGAATTTCTCGATACGCAACTCTGAGCTGACGTGTGAGCACGTCTGTTTGTCGTGTGGTTCCTTGTTAATGAGCCAGACCATGCAACTGAACGGTGCGAATGCAGATTTGATGCTTTCAGCGCATTTCACTCCTTTCTTCGATCAACAAGAGAGAAACTGTCAGTAATGCTCGTAGAAAGACGGGGCGAGTCAGAAATGCTGCTTGGACACTTCCTAGTACCATATAAATAGTGTACTTAATCTTACCGAGAGCCAAAGCATCATTTTAGGTTGTAGTGAAACAGACCAGAAAACACCCCTGCCCTTTTTCTTGACCTTTCTCTTTGAAGCACTCCTTTGTTTATGTATTGAAAACCAATTTGTGCAGCGGCACACTTCATTAGTTATTTGTGTATATGGCTAATTTTTTACATTTTAACATTTATATGTTCTCATTGTAGTATGATACTAATCTTGATCAGTGCATTTTTGAAGCAGAGGTGGTTTTCTTCAGGTGGCAGTTCCTTTTCTCTACAAAAAAGGGCTTGCTGTAAACAGGATCAAACAACAAAAAAGGAAATCTGTTTTAAGTGAGGAAAAAGGTTCACGTCAATTTATAGGGCTGAGACAAAGATTATGGCAGTCACTACACGTGCTGCGGTTCCCGTAGGGCTAACAAGCGATTTGCAAAAAACTGGACACTTCCCATGGTGCGGAAACCGAAGATGTACTCCTGCAATTAAAACACAGAATTATCGCTGCCCCTTCAAAGGTAGATAATTGAGCCATTTTGGCACTTGATCTTTAGAAAGCTTTGATCGCGTATCACACCAGGCTATTTTGTGTAACGTTGCCACTTTCACTCCGGGTCGCCGCACATACAACTATATCCGTAACTTCCTTTCGAACCGCACGGCTGTTATTCAGCTCGGTGACCTACAATCCGACACTATCCATTTCCCAACCATTGGCACGCCTCAAGGTGCAGTATTATCCCCACTCCTATTTAACATTGCCCTAATCCACCTTCCCAGTAAGCTCGCCGCGATCCCTCGCTTACTCCACAGCATATACGCCGATAATATTACGCTGTGGACCACCAGAGGCAGCGACTTTCAAATCGAGGAGGTTCTCTAACAGGGAGCTGACTTAGTTACCGCCGCCGCGCAAGTTGGGCTTGGATGCTCACCTGAAAAATCTGAGCTTTTAATCCTCCCCGCCAAATCAACCGGCAACCCAGCCCAGACACCCACCATTATGGTCCGCATTGATGGTAGGGATGTTCGCCAAGTGGAAGTCCTGAAAATACTTGGGCTCTGCATACAGCGCAATTTCGCAAACATTAAGTACCTAGCACAGCTGAATTCTCAGGTGAATCAGACGATCGCCCTCATCCGCAGGATTGCTGCCCGCAACAAGGGGCTCAAAGAAACGGAGCGTATCCGGCTGATACAGGCATTTGGGCTCAGCCTTCTCACTTACTCCCTCCCGTATCTCTTGCCCTCGCGTACCGAACTCTCTAAAGTCAACTGCCTCATTCGAAAGACCTAAAAAACGGCGCTACAAATCCCTCAGAGCACTACCACTGCCAGACTCGAGAAACTCGGCATTTACAATACTGCGGAGGAACTCATTGAAGCCCACCTTATCGGTCAGCTAAATAGGCTCTCATCCACCCCCACCGGTCACACTCTCCTTGTTACTCTTAACCTTAAAGCCCCTATCCTCTGTGATGACAGGCTCCCGGTACCAGCCGACATTCATGGCTCCCTCACTATCCACCCTTTACCGCGCAATATCACCCTGTTTTCAACAAGCAGCGTAGGGAACTACGAGCACAAGCACTTACAGAGAAATACCCCGTCCACCCCACTACGGTTTATGTGGACGCAGCTTGCTATCGATGGCAGGATGCATACGCTGTCGCAGTAGTAATCAACCATCCCAACACTCCTCCTTTTAAATCCCTAACAGACCGCACCAACTGACCCGCTGAGGCGGAAGAGGCAGCAATAGGTGACCGGTAAAAAGCGCAAATGCTCATGGGTGCATTGTCTGCTCCCGCGGAGTTCTGTTACTTCCGGTTCGAGAGCTCTCCTGGCCTCCCATATGCCGACGGCTTTCACGTGCGCTTGTGCTTGTTGTTTATCTGTTTCCACTGAAAAAAAAAAAAACGCTCATGCATCGCACATTCAATGTGTAACAACAATGAATTCTACTAGGGGCTTCTCTGAAAGGTTAGCACTCTGTGACAAATAAACAACACGCACACACGCGCGTGAAAGCCGCCGGCGTGCGGGAGGCCAGGCGAGATCTCGAACCGGAAGTGGCTGGAGCAGACAACGTACCCATGACCCTTTGCACCTTTTACCGGTCACCTATCGCGCTAGCCCTTACACATAGGCCGCCCCCTATCACTATCATCTCAGATTCGAAAACGGCCATTCGAAATTACGCCAGAGGCATGATCTCGCCCCTGGTGCTCAAAATTCTCCTCAAAAATCCTCCTACCATACAAATAAAGCTGATCTGGACTCCGGCCCACATGGGCGTGGGGGGAAACGAGGCAGCACATAGGGCCGCTCGAGAGCTCACCGTCCAAGCAGGCCCTAGCCTCGAACCCTTTCACGGAGCCCTATCAGCTCGGGACAGTCTCTTGACCTTCCAAGACATTACGGCACATTACCGCCTCTCACGCCGCCAGCTCCCCCCCACACACCCGGATTTATCCAACAGGGAAGAACGGCTATGGCGACTGGTGCAAACCCATACCCTCCCATGTCGCTACCACCTACACCGTATTTATCCTTCCGTCTACCCCTCCACCAACTGCACGGCCTGTGGAGCAGTGGAAACACTGGACCATCTTCTTTGGAACTGTCCCCACAACCCCTATCCTCTCTTAGCAGACGGTGGGCACTGGGCTGAGGCACTGGGCAGGTCCGACCTGTCTACCCAGCGGGTGGTCACGGCGAGGGCTGCTGCGGACACCGGTACGCCGGTCACCACGTCCCCTAAGGGGCCTTTAAAGGCTCAATAAAATGTTTGTCCTCCTCCTCCCATGGTGCGGTCACATGCGGTTTTGCACAGATGGCATCTGGCCCCATTTTGTCTGACTGGCAATGAAAACTGCCTGCTTCAAAATAACTAAGACATTTTTTAGCCACATTTATATTCAGGCAGAAAGTGTTGTGCAGCCATTGCATGTAATGTTGCCTAGTATGAAAAATTGTGCTCAATAGGTTTCTGAGGAAAGCTGGTTTCGAGAATTGCATTGTGCCATAGGACAAAACAAAATTAACTATAAATGAAAAACAACACAACAAAAGTCCTGAGTTTTGCCATGCATATTTTTGTGCTCCTTTTCTATCATGTTTACAACCAACATGACCATACTGTTAATTACATTGCACCTTTGGTCTCATAGGTCACCCAGAAAGGAAAACAACTGAAGTCGAGGAAGTAGTGTAAGGAAAATTCACTTTATATTGTAAAACAACAACAGTATTAATGTATTCTTGAAAGCGTAAGAAACAACAGCCTCGCCTGGACCTTTTGCAAATGTAAAATAGTTTCTTCTTGTCTTCTTTTTATTTTATGGTGAAGGAATGGGGCTGCTTCTTTTCCTGCAGCTTGTTAAGTTGGCCAATTTTTATGTGATCAGGTATCTAAGCATTCAGGAGTAGACGTGTCCTGATCAGGTATATCTTGAGTCCAACTGAGTAAAGCGTATTCTGATTTTTATCATGCTAAGGGTCATATTCCGAATGCTCCCCATGAGCACAAACGAGTTGCAGTGAATGAATGAAGATAGCACGGAATTCTTTTATCAACACGTAAATGCCTAAGACTAGTTCACATACTTGAGCAAATCACAAGCACGGCATAAACTTAATGCGGTTGCCCAGCAGTTGGGCAACACGCCACTATTTAAACTAAATGCATATGCTACTCGATAGTTTCCCTCCAGCTTAGAGACTGCCTTTTCCATGTATTTTCTAGTTCATAAATATACCATAGAATGCTTGGCTGCAGCAGCTCTCATAAATTACAAAAGGACAAGAATAAGATGGGCATTGCTTCCACAGATGATCCCTTTGTATCATTCCTGACATGAAATAGCCAAGTGAATCTTTGGACCTTGGTAACAAACTGTTTCAAAGCACAGTGCAAACCGTGATGAACAAACAGCATTGCGTCAGGTGCATAGCCTGCGACACTGTGCAGCTGAAAAAAATATCTATGTCTTTCTGCTTCATTTTCCTGTGTCTACATATGCAAAGTGCCTTTATTAACAATAAAAGCAGGGCGGTAGGAGGGGTGTAAAACGTTTAAAGAGCTTACTGCAAAATAATGTGACACGCTTTTTTTAAACATTATGTATGAGCTGCCTCACGTAAGAGGCATTTCTTACAACATTCTTAGCCCTGTATGGCTTTCTCACACAGCTTAGATGTCGTGCGAAAAAGGCAACTTAGTCTAACAGCTCAAGGCGAGGTAGGTGCACCTTCTCCCGTTTGCACTCAAGAGTTTACATGAGAAGGCATTAAGTAATTGCATCATAATCGAGTAAACTGAGGTCACTTCGCACTATGAGGCACAGGGCAGTGTGGTAGACCTCTCGCTCAAGGATCTTTAGCGTAAACCAAGACATTGTGTACAGAAGGTTATTTTTTTTGGCTTTATAAATTCAATGCAGCCCCGGCAGCCAAGAATTGAACCCAAGACATTGTACATCCCTGCAGCCATAGGAAACCATGTGAGATCTGAGCAATCTGGCACCTGAGAAATCTCATTACGATGAATAAAGCTACCGTGCGATATTACTTAGTGTTTACAAAAACCAAGGATAGACAGCATAGGGGCACTAGATACATCCCTGCTTACACAAAACTCAAAAGTAAAATTAAGAAATATATATATATATGACGCGGCCATCCGAGGCACGGTATATCTATGGTGTTGACTAACACCATGTACTGTGCCCTGGCCGACCACGTAATTTGTGTTCCTGCCTCCACTGGAAGCTGGAAAGCACTGTAAACGGCCCTGTGGTCAGCCATAACCCATTACACGCCCAAGACTACAGTGCAAACTTTGTCGTGACGGAAACCACGTACGGTGCTGTTTGCACGAAGGTCACGCCAGCCCACCTCATAGATTGTGCTATATCGGTAGTGCATATAACAATTTCTGGTGGGACTTCACTAGGTGGCACATATAGCATCATCCATAAATTTTCAACAGTAAAAAAATGAAGGTAGTAATTAAGCAGTGCATGAGCTATCCCTACCTCTTCATTGTTTCACTAGCTACTGAAAGACTTGTATTTGAAAATGTCAGGCTGGAATGGATGCATAGACCAGGTTGGTTTTTTGACATTGGCATAAATAACTAAACTTGATTTTTAGTACACACGCTGCTGTCTTCATGGCTATCAACTACCGTGTTACTGTAAACCCTCGCTTGAAATGTACACACTGGTAGAACGCACTGGTGGATCTAAAGTATACCATCAAATAGAAGCCAGGAAAAGTCGGGAACCCTTTTGGTTGTGACAAGTGGCCTGCACTAGAATTGCAGTTCCCACTAGAATGGCAGGATGAGTGCTGCAGGCAGGCTAGGGGCACTGTGACTGCAGTCAGGAGATGCTGCAAGAGAAAGAAATGGAACATGAGGAATGAAGCACCGTTGAGGCAGCAGTAATAAACAATCTAGGATGACTAAAAAAAGGGCAAACGAAAGCGAAGACCACACAAGCAGTGCTCTTGCCCGCCCTGCGTTATCAGGGTCGTTCCCGCTGAATTTCCATCGGTTATTGAACGCCGATTGGCCCCACTATTAAAGATGAAAACACATAACGACGTAAGCATTCCTTGGCAGGCACTCCTGGCAGCAAAAGTGCTGGATGCAGCAACGAGTGCAACAGGCTAAAGTAGCGTGTTACAACGCCCTCACGAACCACACGCACACACGAAAACCTTGCCAACAGGGACCTGTCACGCTCCTAACTTCACCAACAGATCGTACTGCAAGTTCATTTTCGTTACAATATTAAGATCGGTTAGCACAAGGCACGTTGTCTAGAAAAAGCGTCGAGGAAAACAAGTGATGTTAATGACGCCACATTAAAGAGACAAGGAAACGTCATGGGCGAGACGGGTTTGCAATGCGAGCGAGTTTCCGCGCCGTGCAACAAACTGTCAACAGCTCGCGATCGCCGACAGACGCGAACGAGCAGCATAAACAGCGACAATAATGCAAGACGGGGAGAACGCGCAAGAATTTCGTAAACGTCGCTAATATAACTGCCGCGAGCAGAAAGCAAGCTTTGCAGTAGGAGATATGCGAAGTGATTGCAAACCCGCCAAAAAACACTCACCTGGTCGGCCGATGGTGGACAGTTGAACGCCCACAGATAACTGCAAAGCTGTAGTGCCAGAAGACGCTGGAGCTGTTGAACGACGACTGACAGGGCGACAACCATCGCCAGTTTATGAATTCTTGCGTCGACCGCATAAGTCGAACGCGACTACTTGAATCGCTGCGGCACGTACGCCGTGTAGGCAGCAAATGTAAACATACCACAGAACAGGGAGGATTTTAGAGAAGCAAAGGTCTAGCTTTGCCTGTAGTGCCAGAAAAAGCGTAGTGGCGGCGTCGTGAACTACCCAGTACGCCCGCTTGATGGCGCTGTAAACACGGCTTTGTAAACATGGCGGATGCTTTTTGCACAGGCCGCTTGAGCTCCTTAAAAACATGGCTGCCCTCGCACGGCGGCCGCCGGCTCGCTGCTCCACGGCCGGACTCGACCTGGGGCGGTATTCCCGTGTTTTGTCCCTTTTGTGTCCCTTTCAAAAATATCCCTTTTGGGCGAGCCCTGATTGGCTAAAAGCGAACACCCGGATGTGACGCCATGCAAGCACGGCGGAGCTATGAGCCGTGGCTAGCCACCTTACCGTGGCTACTCGGAGCAGACGATCCGGAGCAGACGATTTTTCGTCGCCTAATTGTTGGTTCGCTCGCGGAACAATAAACACATAAAAGATACTCTGATACGGTTTGAGTTCTTTAAAATGCGTTTCCAAGAACAGTTACGGTATTTGAATCAAAGGCCACTGCTTAACCGGAAGTACGTCACGATGAAAGGGACGCAAAAGGGACGTTTTCAAAAGGGACAGTTACGAGAATACCGCCCCTGTTCTGTGACTCGACTCTCCTCCTCCCGCGCGCGAAAGGGGCGTCGAGTCCGGCCGTGGCTGCTCCTGCTGGCACGCTGGTCGCGTGTTTACTTGCGCCGCGCTAGTGAAGTGATGTTACGCCAGGTGACCAGATGGCCTCGACTGGCACAGACCACAGTGAGCAGCAAGTGAGAACAAATCGTTTATTGACATCCGCAAGTTTACAGAGGCCAGGACATCATTTCATTTCGATCGCTGCAATTGTACGTCGCTTTCGTGACAACATTTTTTTTTTGCCATAACAACTCGTTCACTTGCGCTAAGATTTCGAACGAAGGGCACAAATGAAGTATTGACGGCGACAACGGTTTCCTTTGCACCGTCTTTCTAGCGGAGTGCATAACACTCACCTTCTGTTGGAAGAATCGAATATTCTGGCCTCGACAGCTGCCTTCCGATGCGGAATTTCCCACATTTGTCATTCCACAAGCACTCAATTCCCGTGTTTTGCCAGTCCTCTCAACAACTGATGGACGCAAAAGCACATAACAGCAATAACAGTCACGAAACCGGTGCTCCGCGCACATTGAAACGGTCGGCCGTTGCAGCGGTTTCAATTTGAATTGGCGGCTTTGTGGTTGCGAATTCAGAAACGAGGTGGTGCACCAGTCGTCTGTTCGTAAAAAGTTGCGTACATTTTTGCTCAACGGATGTTTGATGCGGAACTTGTTAATAGTATTTTTAAATAACACATTGTAAGTGAACTGTGTGGGCTCTTTGAGTCACGGAATGAATGTTTTGTATTCTATACCAAAAGTAACATTTTGCCTGCGCCGTCTGGTGGGCTTGATGGTCGAAAACAGCGCTTTAGGTTGGTCACGTGGGGCGTCACGTCCAAGCTTGAGAGGCCTGAACATACCGCGCGGGAACGCTGCGAGCAAACGTGACGTCACATCCGCCTAGCGATGCTCCTCACCCGCCCAAGAGGTTGGTTAATTCCTCTCCTGAAGGGCAGGTGTATCATGTCTGTCACTATGGGTCTATTCGTTTCACCTGCACCGCGTGAACCAGTTCAGGCGGTGCCGCACTTCGCCGTTCGTTTCAGCGGTGCAGCTCGCGGCACCTGAACCGCGCCGTTCTATTCACCGGTGGTGCCGACGGGTGCAGGACGGGTTCATGGCTTTAGGTCTCTTCGATTTGGCTTGCACTGGCTGCACTAGTTCCGAAAAGTGCCGCAGCGGTGCCGGCCGGTGTCGCGCGCGTGCAGCGCCGGTTCAGGAAGTGCAGGTGCAGCCACGACACTAGCGCGCACCGGATACAACCAAAACGAGGACACAAGTGCAGCAGCAGCCGGGAGACGCGAACGTGAGCTTTGTGCATCGCGAGCATGGATCGGCTGTCAGACATGGCACTTTTCGAAGCTGCCGCGCAGCTCGCGCAGCTGCGCGACTCCGCCAGCGACGGCAGGGAGTATACGCCTCGAGCGCGGCCTGTAGGGGCGCCACTGAAATCCCCCTATCGGCCCGTTTCGAAAGCAGGCGCGGGAGTTCCCGGCCCGCTCCCCCCTGTCGCCGTTGCTTTTGGGGCTCGTTCAAGACAGCGATTTACCGTTTGTCCGCGTTCGAAATACCGATTAACGTGGAGCAGGCACTCTGTTCGCAAGCGTGGTGTGTTCACGAGAGAATAAACGTTTATGACGCGCTCTTAGTGATATCTATATGAGCGCCGGCGTGTGTCACAGGCCGGCGTCCCGAAGCCAGCATTCGCATGCAGCTGATTGCAATTCCGCTGCCCTGAAATTTAGTGGCAGTGTCTCCGTAAGCAGTGTTTCCTCCGATGGTCATGTTGCGGCCATACACACTATGATGTAAATCGACTTTGTGCACTTACAAAATCCAGCGGAGCACTCATACCTGACAGCACGCAAGTTACGCCTGCCAATATCACATATCAGATATTGATCAGTACCATGAACACGCCAGTGCGGCATAAATTTCACAAACATTGTACCAAAGAAGTACGATGAATAATGCAAAATTACACTCCGGAGTCAGCACACGACGACAAATGTAATGCTGGGTCGTCTTGTCCCGAGGTGAGCGCTCGCAAAGATTCATCTGTTACATTTATCCTCCACGAGAAGCGCGAAGATGGGCTTATAGAGCAATCCGCGTCCGCGACCAAACTCTTCTTCGAAACATCGTCATATGACACAGGGAGACTGCAGAATCTAGCAAAAACCGAAATCAGATACCCTTATCAGATACGACACTCTTCCAACAAGGCCGTGTGTACAAGATTTCGGCGCACGTTAAGGATCTCCAGGAGGTCAAAATTAATCCGGAGCCCTCCACTACGGCGTGCCTCATCGTTTCCGTTGCGTCGGCGCGTTAAACCCTGCAATCAATCAATCAACTCTTCCAACGACACCTCGTATCGCTTGTGAACTGCCTACCCTGTATTCTTCAAAAAATGCGTCCGCCGAGTTATCAGCGGTTCGCTGAAGGCGAAAAACAAACGAAAAGTGAACACGCAGCTTGTGTGTGTGATTACTAAAACGTTCATTCGTTGATTTCGCTCCGCATTTGTAAACAACGATAGTTGAGCGTCCTCCTCCTCACCCATCCCCCCCCCCCCCCCCCCCCATGTCTAGCGAAATATCGGTGCATGCATTTCGCATCTAGTTGGTCTGGTGAATACTACCTTGCTCAAACAAACGTTTTTAGCATTTCAGAAGCTGCACTCGGTTTTTTTTTTATTCCCGTACGACTATTCTATTTATTCCTGACTTGCACACCTTTCATTTTCCCGTGGTTTCATTAACATATACCTTGGTTCTTTACTATAAGGCATGAGTGGGCACATATCTGACAATGCCCAGCCTTTGAGTGTACTTAACATTTTCGCTTGGCTTATATTCCCATAAAAGGCACAACTTTTTGTCAGCTATTGGGTTATCACCACCCCGAAACATATTTTTCTACGACGTACATATTCGAAGCAAAGCCGCATTTGTTGTCTGCGCTGCAAAACGAACCAACCTCTTACAGTGCCAATATCAGGTCTAAACGAGGCGACAATAAATAGAATTCACTTGTGCTGACGTGTTCGAAGGTGACAGCGGTGATATGCTGCTGCCGTCGCCGACGCCCGCAAGAGCGGCCAAGATGCGCGCAGAACCGCCTCCCCGGGTAGCTCTTGTTGACGTTAGAGCGCTCTACCACGGCCGCTGGATGAAAAGCTGTTTTTTTTAAGTGCCCTAAACGTGCAGTTAGCTTACAGACGTCGCCATAACAAGTTGCTTAGTGCGCGGAAAGGCAAAGAGAAGCGAAAGAGAACCAAAACACTGCATCACTACCTATCAGCCACGCAGCGCTAATCCCGCAAACGCCGCGGAGAAGCGGCGGCAGGCGGCGCAGCGATCGCGAATCTCGAGGCGTATAGTGATCCGTGCAGTGACTCTGACGACGAGTTCGCCACCGTGTGCATTTCCGTGGCGTGCGCGTTGGTACGCGAAGACGCCAATCGTGCGTCTGGCTACGAGCGTGTTGTCAGCAGATACAACGAACAAGAATTCAAGAGGCTGTTCAGGCTGTCGAGGGAGACGTTTGATTGCCTGAGCTCAAGGTTCAGCGCTTCGGCCTACTATCCGAGCGCAGTGCAAGGCCGGCAACAAATATCACCTCAGAGTACGTGCCTCATTGCGCTTGTGTACATACATCGGCTCGCAAGTGTCGATGTACGCGATCGGAGACAAGTTCAACGTGACGGAGTCGTCGGTGCATGCCTGTGTCACAGGGGTCATTCACTTCCTCCAGCGCTGAAGTCATCGGCTGGCCAAGTAGCGTGGAGGAAGTGACGCGCATCAAGGCCGGGTTTCTAGCCAAGAGCGGTGGAAAGGGCCTTCGAAATGCCATTGGCTGCATCGACGGGTCGCATATCGAAATACCGACGCCAAGTGAATCGGCCAAGTCGTATTTCAACCGCAAGAAGTGGCCTTCTATCATCTTGCAAGGCATCTGCGACGATAGAAACAAGTTCCGAAACGTTTTCATCGGGTTCCCGGGCTCGGCGCGCGACGCCCGCGTCCTGAGGGAGCCCCTTCTTCGAACGCGCAGCCGTCGAGTGCGGGGAAAGCTACATTCTTTGGGACAGCGCGTACCCCTTGATGCCGTGGCTCATGACCCCATTCAGGGACAACGGGTGCACATTTCCCACGTGGAAAAGTAACTTTAATAGGCGACATAGCCAGCAGAGTGGCCATTGAGAACGCCTTCAGCCTCCTGAAACAGCGTTTTAGGAGGCTGTACTTTGTAGACGTCAGAACTGTTGAGCAGTCCTGCTGCATTGTAATGGCTGCGTGCGTTCTGCACAACTTCTGCAACGACGACAGACTTCCTGCAGGAGCTGACGTCATTGCACCGTGATGATGATGTGGGCAACGACGCCTCCGAAGGGGACTTCGACTGCAACCAACGAGGCTACGCTCAGGCTTTGAGATTGCATTGCTAAAGAGCAGTGCTAATTGTGGACACCCTTGCCCTGCCAACGCTAAGTCGACATGAAAGTGCCTTGTGTTACCACATATCCAACATCACGGAAACTGCTATGTTGTTGAACTGCATCCACTGTGAAAGGCTGGGAACTATCTGAAAAAGGGTGGTGTTCACGTCATGTGCAAAGAGAACATTTGCATGAAAACAGAGTTGGCACTGCTAGAACAAACATTTGCATGAAATTAAAAAGTGTGCAGTCCTGACACGCCGTCTTTATTGTTTGTTTCACTTGTCCTTTGTCGCAAGCAAATCTATGAGGCGGTCGAATCTCTGCATTCACTCCTCGTGGCGCTTTGCCTTCGCCTCTTGCCACTGCTGGCGGGCTTTATGGCCTTTTCCCTGGCCTCCTCTTGCTTCGCTTTGGCCTCCCCCATCTTTTGGAGCGTCTCCAAGAGGGGACCAAGCTGCGACCTGCTATGCCGCACTCTCTTCGGTACAGGGCCCCCCTTGTTGTGCACCGACAAGTCCTCAGGAGGTCCATCTCCTCCACCCTCAAGGTCCTTCGGCTGCAGTGCTGGCCCTGGTGAAGTTGTGGATAAACGTCACGCCAACAGACAGCACTTTGCTTACACAATGCAATTTTCACTTACCCTGGGTGGGTTCCCTCCTGGTAGGATTGCCTTCCCAGGCTCCAAAAGGATCCTTGGGTTTATGCTATGTTCCTTCTCTAGAACTGCGGCAAGCTCCCTGTAAGAACATTTCAATGGTTAAACAGGTTCATGGTGTCTCGAGGTAACTCGGGGTATGAGGGATGCCAGAACTGTTGAATAGTTCAATAAATAATTCCAACTTACTCCTCGTGTGCGCAACTTGTGGGGGCACGGCCAGTGGAAGTGTTGAAGTGTTATTTTTTTTTGCCTTATATGATCGGTACAAACTCTTCCATTTATTTTCCACTTGGGTGGCCGTCATATTGCATAGGAACTCCTTGTTAATGAGCTCGGTTATTTTAATCCAGAGCTGTTTTTTTGTCCTAAACACAAAAGAAAAGCACAGCTGAAGTAATGTATGGGTAAAGTAAAGTAACACTTGACTGACACGAGTCGCATGCTAGGGGTGCACAACGTTTTATCTATAACTTAGTAAACATGCGCTGCTATTAAGTGCCGTTCTATCGGGATATTTGTATTTCAGCTGTCACATATTTGAAGCACTCGAAGCAGGAGGAAAAGATGTGTGAACGTTAGCATTCTGTGAATAATTTTAAATTGCTTGGAACTAGAAATTCGAGCGACAATGCCAGCGCCCCTGTACAGTTCATTAGCAGCTACTGCGTTCAGAGATTAGCGCGGGGAGAAATTATGGCATCCTGAATGTAATTCTGCACACAAAGGATAACATACCAGAGTGTTCTGGTCTTTCCCACCAAGTCCTTGAGCGCGGTGTACTGGGCGATGTAGAACTTCGTTTTCCGGGCGCTCCACGGTTCCCCCTCATTTTCAGCCAGTGCGGCTGCACCATCATCGCCGTCACTGCAGGCGGAAGTCGGCAGTAGCGCCGGAGGGGGCAAATTCTCATCGCCGGCTGCCGTGAACCGCAACGTTACGTGCTGCCCGTCTGCAAAAGTACACACCAGCATGTATAAAGTCGGCACAGCCTTTGAGAAATCACAAACTGCGACCCAAAGCAACGCGACGAGGCCGACATGGCTACGACCAAAAATAAAACCGCTCTTGAACGCTACACGTGTTTATCGCCGGCATGCAACAACGCTTACCGGACGCCTCGTACAGGTAGCAGCCGCTGTCGCCCTGCATGGGTGACCCGTCCGGGCTGTGAAGGAGGTACAAGTCCTTCTCCACGCCGTCAAACGACGCGCAGCGTCGTCTGCTACGCGTTGGGCGGCCCGTACGCCATGCTGCACTATTCCGGCACCTCCTTTTCGGCGAGTGCACGGCGACCGAGAACTAGTGCCGAGGTGGGCCTGCACTGTACCTGCACCTTGGCAAAACGAGGAAGGAAGTGCAGAGGGCGCGCGCGGCACCGGCAAAACGAGGACGACGGTGCTGCACCCCTTGAACTGGTGCAGCTAGTGCAGCCAAATCGAAGAGACCTTTTGCCTGCACTCCCTGCCGAGGAGGTGCAGAAGCAGACGAAAAATGTGCAGGTCTGGTTCCGCCGATGGCGGAACCCGCTGTGAACTGGTTCAAGAGGTGCAGGTTGAATCGAATAGACCCCTATTCGATTCAGCCTGCACCTCTTGAACCAGTTCACAGCGGTGCAAAGTGGGTTCCGCCATCGGCGGAACCAGCCCTGCACTTTTTTCGTCTGCTTCTGCACCTCCTCGGCAGGGAGTGCAGGCAAAGCCGTGAACCCGTCCTGCACCCGTCGGCACCACCGGTGAATCGAACGGCGCGGTTCAGGTGCCGCGAGCTGCACCGCTGAAACGAACGGCGAAGTGCGGCACCGCCTGAACTGGTTCACGCGGTGCAGGTGAAACGAATAGACCCCCTCTGCTGATGATGATGATTTCTATTGGTTTCCCCTTTGTATCGGGGTGATGACATGTCATCTTACCAAAAAAGACTAATATACCTATGTTTTACACTTTTGGTTCAATACTAGCGCTGCTTAGGGCAGGCACAAAAAGCTTATTAGGCACAAAATACTTTTTTTTTCTGTTACAAGTGGTAACTGTCCTAGGCAATATTCCCCTCTCTGCTTTTCGTCCACCAGCATTCTAATCTTCTTTTCGTCCCCTCGACAGTCGCATTGGCTCAGCCATAGAGTTTTATACAAATATATTGTAAGAAACTCTATGGGCTCAGCGGCGCGCTTTCCCTCTAGAGTCAGTATATTATCTCTATGCTTTCTTCCAGTTTCTTTAAGGAAGTTGCCGCTGTGCCTTATCACCGTAGCCGGATGTTTCTCCGCGCGGCGCAAGTAGGGCGTTACTGGGAATATTTTGAACACGGCGTGAACCGTTCCCGTGATTTTTTGGACTTAATATGCTTATAAACGACTCCAGTGACGACAAACAAACTGCGTGAGACAAGGCAGACGATATCACGCATTCATAGCAAACACCTTTCAAAACGCGCGCGCACTGACGTCACGGGTCCGGCTCTTTGGCGGAGTAATATTACATGAGGTCATGAGGTGGTGCCGTTGGGACGTCTGGACTCCATGCTCGGACCCTCGGACCACTCGTAAACTTCTAGTACATTCTAGTAGCACGGCCCGCCTATTAATTCGGTATCTTAAGGCCTTAAACACTTAATGTCATTTTTCGTGTACGTGTGCCACGGGTATAATTTATGAGATGGGAGATCTCGTGTCTAGAATCACTAGAATGCTTGCGCCAGAAATACCTTATGAGAACCGCAGGAAGTTAAAGGATCCAAGGTTTGTTAACAGACTGGCGAAGATCATCGACTTCGACCGCTTAGCGACGAGTTTGAGACAAAGCGGTGCTTTTACCGAAGCAATGATCAACGATATTCGGGTCAGATGATCGCTTTTCTCTACTAACTGTCTCTACGTTAAGTCTAGTAGTCTCCGTTCGGCCGTTTGCTGCTGCACGAACGTAACCGGGGCGCGCATTTCTAAAAAGAACCAGGGGTTTGTTTTCGGCTGGCCCACATAACGTTGCGGACATAACGTTGCGGGCAGCGGTTTCGAAGCTCAAGACCACACGTTTTGGTGGCCGCTCCCCCCGTTCTTGACAGGCCATTGTGTTGCTTGTTTGCGTTGCGTGGTTGGGCAAGTTTGTCACTTTAAAATGTAAATATAGTTTCCTTATGTACCGTATTTTCCGGTGTATTAGTCGCGTTTTTTTTTTTTGAAATTTTCGTTGCTGTATTTTATTCACCCGTGCGACATGTGTATGGAATAAATTGGTGCGTGGTCCGCGCTTAAAAAGGTATGCTAAGAGACAGCACGTTAAGAGACAGCTCTATTTTCTGAATGAATGAATTAAGGAGGAAGAAGGCTTTGATGGTTTTGTCTAAACGCCGTAAGTAAGTGCGTGCCATATGTGTGTATCAATAAACCGTTTTTGAGAAGTTAGTTCTGTCTAGACTTAGGACGGTAGATGCACGTGTCTAGCACTACTTACCGAGGGAGGCGTTCAGAGGTGGCGGCCGCCGCAAGCATGTACAGGGGGGTTTAAAAGAAATACAGCCTCCGTCACATTCCGCACCGTCTGGCTCCGCTGTCAGTAAACTGCGCGCATGCGTAGTTCTTTCAGGGCGTTTGAGAGTGTGGCCTACTGTTAGTGGAAATGCTTGATAAAGAAGGCACACCGGTCATTTATTTTGAGGCGTCTTCTTGTGCTCTGTCGCCGCTGAGCATACCGTTATCTACTACATTCGGGAGCCCAGCGTGCAGCATGCCGATTGCAGCTAGCATGATGCCCTTCAACGACCACCCTGCTCAGTGTCGGCGCACCGTGAAAAGGCGCCTCTAAATAAACAACCGTCTCTTTTAGAAACTCCTCCAAAGCATCCTCAGCTCCTCCGGGTGTCACGCCCATCTACTTCTTTATGAGTTATCTAGCATAATTAGGCACGATTTGCTTTAGAATTTGCCTGTTGTCTTCAGCTATGCTGCTTCCAAGGTTACAAGCCATATGGGCTAGAGTAGGTGCGCATAACAGTGGGCATGCATGTCTCGCCTAGTGATGATGTGATGAAACCAAACGGCATAAAGTTTTTTTCCGAAGAAAACAAGTAATGCAACCTTCCAGTTTTGTTTATCTTCCATCAAAAATATTCTTTTTTAATTTTTTTATTCCATACACCAGGATAACACTTGGGATCACCACCGTCAGCATAATAATTATGATCATCGTAACCCTTTTTGCAGCAACATGCAGAGTTGGAAGAACGCAACAGGCGCCTCCTCCAGCAAGTGTCCAAAGGGGAATCGCATGCTTACCAATGCTTTCTTGCCGTGCTGCAAAATAACGGCATGTTGGAAGCGTTGAGTCTGCTCGAGGGTGGGACCCCTCTGCATCAAGGGCTACCTGCAAATGCAAGATGCATCCAAGTCTGGGCGCCCGGGCCTGGCAGTGAAGCTGTTTTTAGCAACCCTCCTCAAAGCAATGGTACGTATCGGGCACCCAGGCCATCTGCTGAATGGCAGTGAGAATGTTTGGTTGCATGGCTGATTACATGCAACCTCATGAAAGTTTGGTTGCATGCAGCCTCACGGGCTGA
>NW_027526422.1:89805965-89928465 GCF_048455015.1 Haemaphysalis longicornis
CAGAGGCACTCATATGTTGTTGTGGGAACACTTGCAGGACGTTATTGCGGGAACACATGCCGGTACTTAAGGAGCAATAATGGTTGTCAGCGTGATGTTCTCGTCGCCAAATCAGCTGTTGTGCCTTCGTGTATTTTTCTTGTAGCATACAGTTGCATATTTTTTTAAAAATAAAGTGTCTGTTCATTGTTTAATAATGGTTGTCAGCGTGATGTTCTCGTCTCCAAATCAGCTGTTGTGCCTTCATGTATTTTTCTTGTAGCATACAGCTGCATATTTTTTTAAAATAGTGTCTGTTCATTGTTTATTTTTAGTTAGGCTGTTTTTGTTATTTTTTTTCTGCTGGCAGGCAGAAAGCACACCAGCGTAATACCTGAATTCTGTCTGCCAACCTGCGTAGGCACATTTGTTTAGCTGCCTAATACATGGTGTTTTGCACGATTTTTGCATGTCTTCAACGTCTTTGCCGACTTTACCTCATCAGAGAACCATGGGACAAAGCCCACTGCAGTCTTAAACTTGACTACGCAGTATGCACGAACTAAGTCATAATGCGGAAAGCGTGAATGAAGGAATGTAGCACCAATGTTCTCTTGACACCTTGAAAGCAATCAAATAACCAGGGTTTGAAATGAATCGAACTTATTGAAATCGTGCATTGCAAAAAAGAGATGTGGGCTAAACCTTTGTCGAGATTGAAATGGTAGTGCAAGCAGAAATAGGTGAGCCAGTTGGCTCAAAAGGTTTTTTTTTATTTTTCATTTTTTTATTGCCCACCACCACCTATTGCCTACCAAAAATGCCTACCGCCACCTATTATTTGGAAATTAGTATATTTCATTTATTTGATGTTTGGTTCCTGCTTCATACGTTGCACAGAATCTGTAGCGACGCTTTGGTCAAAGGTATTTGTATTGGTTGGCTGCACTTCTATTCATCATTTTACTAGCTGAATTCTCCAGTGAGGGTGTTTTGCACATACTGAATGCTTGTGTACCAATCGACAAAGCGACTACCACTACTCGCAACAGCCATGTTTGATCCCCACCATGTTTGTTTGTGCCTATTCATAGTTCCGATGGCTAATTCTCTTCCAAATTATAATCTTGCTGCTTTCAAACTAACACAGTGTTTATTCTTATATGAAAGTTAATCATTGGGATGCTGCCTGTGAATCTTAGGTTTGGTTTGCACAACTTGCATATACCATTTTGAATGAATTGCTTCTTTTAATTGAAAAGCTTGGTTGTTGCCTTTTAAGCCATTGAAATAAACATCAAATGGGCCCGGTTACATACATATTTGGGAGCCCTCAAAAGACGTGGATTTTGTTTCCTACAACTAGCTGCTTTATTACACACTCAGAAAATTTATTTTGTACACACCTAACAATAAATAAATCCAGCCATCTGAGTATGTGTAGAAAAACTTTACATTCAAGACATTGGGAGCTAATAAAAGGTACAGGCGGGTACGTAAGGCTTGCTGGGGCCTTCGTTTCAAAGGCCCCAGCAAGCCTTCTTTATGCAAAGCTTTCTTTATGCAAAATGAAATGGTAAATGGTCAAAGTCAAAGCCACCGCGATGGAAAGTCCAAACTGAGCGCGAGTCAGTGATAGCTCAACGAGTCAACGTCCAAGCTCAATCAAGGAATCGCGTTAACCATTGTTGTCGAAGACAAAGCGGTGCGTTTTTAACCTGTAGTTATGGTAATTAATGAATACATGAAAAAACAATTAAGAGCGAAGAGTCCCAAAGTAGTAATGAAACTGACAACAGCCACAGATTTGCGCATACGTGTTGCAGAGAAGGAAAGCGTGGAGAGGCACTGTGGGACTGTACAGGAGAGTGAGCAATTGAGCAGCACAGCAGTTGCTTTTGAACCTTCCCACACAGCCAAATGGGGACGGACAATGAGGCAAATGGACAAACTGAAGGGTTGGGATTCTTAGTAGCCACTGTTCTTTCCTGTCACCAGACATATGGAGCTGGGTGGTGTAGATACATAGGAATGTGGGAACAAGAGGAACGTTTGCTGGCGACACTACCACCATCCAGCAGTCTGTACCTCACAGTACTAAGTAGGAGGCACCAAATGGGAAGTGGGGCTGCAAACTGGCATGCTGTTACAAATGAAAAAAAAAAAAACTGCTGCGTGGCTGTCACAAGTCAAGGTCAATCACCCTTAAAGGGGAGGTGCTAAAAGCCCTTAAAAAGAAGACGAAGACATGAAATTTGAATCTAGTGCCTAAAAATGGACTATTTATGTAGAGAGAGAGGACGGACCATTCATGTAGCACCGCACCGTGAAAGGGCGATTGATCTTCACTGATTTCCTAACAAAGTTTAAAAGGTTCATCCAGGCCATTTTGCCACTGGCACTCCAGAGTAGTACGGTATAAACACCTCAATCTTTGCTTCTGGGGGTCTTTTATTGAGCTGTCTACGAAAAAGTCAAATTCTCCTTTTTAACTCAAAGCTGTCACTTTTGCAGCCTGAGTCAAAAGTCCAAAATCTAAACTGCTTCAACCGTGTCACAATGGCGCAATCTGACAGACAATGGTTTCATAATGCAAGCGACAGTGGTTCCATTGTGACCACAGGAAGCGTTTTTTCTTGATTTGCTTGATGCGCTTTAGCTTATCGTCGTTTTGTGAAACCCACTGTGTAAAGTCTGCTTTCCTGCAGTGCGCTACGTAGCCACACTGGACGCCATCAGTAAGGCCCTGAAAGCCCCACAACAGGAGTTATGTGCCCGGTAATACCCTCGTTTCGCACCAAACTTCTTTTCAGTAGCAGGCACAGGCTAGAGCCCAGTCAGGAGGTGCCGCAAAGACGTGAGGCGAGTATTTAAACGCAGAGCTCAAGATGGAAAGGAGGTGGACCAAAGAACAAGGAAAAGGCACCAGGATGGTACTGGATGCTGCCGGGACACCGACGTCGCAACCAAAGCCTGGGCAGGAGTGGACCAATAGCATTAGTTCCAGCCTCCTCTGGAACAGTGATTCAGCTCTCCAGGACTACCATCTCACCGACCATGACTGATCTAATAAATGGATCACAAAAGCCGTGAAGAATCTTCCACAAATAATGGACTGCATTTTGGGGCTCGAGGCACCATACGGTGCCTCGATGTTCCTCCTTGCCCGCCCCTGGGTGAGGAGGAACATCCAGGCACCCTAACTGAAAAGTTTACAGGGCTATTTCTTCGCTTGGCAACACTGGAATCCGCCATGTCTGTGCCTACTCATTGGGCCCACACCTTGCAGAAAAAAAGAAACCACCAGGGCACATCGGCTGCACCGTTTTAACCTGATTACCAGATTTATTAATCGCACTCAACTTACGTGGTGGCGCTCTCCTTGCCCTCGAGAACTTCGCGTAACCAGTAAATGAAACTGCGGCTGCGAACGAAAACGGCACGACGCGCAAGAGGCCGGTGCTGCAGTCAGGCGCCTGCGACCACGGATGTCGACACGTGCTGTTTAAAGGGGCCCTGAGATGGATTTCAAAGTGTTTTTGTTCGTGTCAGAAATATACTGTATAGTTCTTGTAGAAGCAAGTCCAAAAATACTGAGCATGTTCGCTCACGCTAACATAAGTTATTACCCCGACGAGACAGAACTATTTGTTGGCTCGGCGGCTTGCGATGACGTAATAGTAAACTAGAATACTTGGGTAGTGGAAAAAGGCCTCCGAGTGAGGCACTTAGTGCCAACCCCACGAGGTGGCGCTCGTGTGCCCCGTCCCAGCGCTTTTTCGCTTCGTGAAGCAGCGGGCAGGCGTGCGTCACGGCAGTCTCCGAGGGGCTAGTTATTTTTTCGTGCCAAAATAGTAGAAATGCTAATAATGTGCCAAAGTTTTTTTTTGTGTGTGTGTGTGGGGGGGGGGGGGGGGGAGGTACCTACCTTGTGTATTTACTGTTTGATCATTTTTGGCTGCGTCTGGTGCAACCCGGGGCTTCCGATAGGCACTATACTTCCGAGCGGATTCCCTCCGAACTGGCTGCTGCGCCCCACAGAAGTGACGTCCGTTAACAAAAAAATTGCGTAATTGCATAAAACTGCAAATATTGCAGTAGTATTCCATATTTATTTATTTATTAAAATACTCTCAAAGCCCGAAGGCATTACAGAGAGGAGTGGTTACATTTCATACAATATTAGTTACAGCCGTTTTGAATGATGTAGGATGCGGAATGCTGTCGATGGAGGCGGGGAGGTGGTTCCAGTCGTCACAGGTCTTGGGAATGAACGAGTGAAAGTAGGGGTTTGCGCGACACTGAGGAACCCTTACCTTGAACCTGCGATCGTTTCGTGCGGAGTTGAAAGGATGGAGCAGAAATGAGAGCCTGTTTTAGAATGGGGTTAGTAAAGTAAATCTTATGAAAGAGGCACAAGCGCGCAATTTTCCTTCAAGCAGCAAGGTCATTGAGTTTAAGAGAAGATTTAATCGACGTGATGCTAGCGGTTCGTGAGTAGTTTGTGACAATGAATCGAGCAGCCCGGTTCTGAATGGCTTCCAAGGATGAAGACAACATCACCATATGAGGGTCCCAAATCGATTATGCATACTCTAATTTAGATCTAACAAGGGTTTTATATAGTAAGAGTTTTAAAGACACTGGAGCAAGAGCAAAATTACGGCGCAAGAGCGGTTAGCATTATTGGCAACATAATATGCTCATGCCGTTGCAGATTAGTGGTAATGTGGGCGCCAAGGTATTTATAAGAAGAGGCAGAAGATAAATGTACATTGTTAAGTTCGTACGGAAATAGCTCAGAAGGGTTATACTGCTTAAAGGAGCCATGAAGAGAAAATGCAAGTTGGTTTTATTCGAAAGATTTCGTGTTTTATAGTGCCCCCAGCGCTTGTCCGGATGCAAACGGTGCTTTATTCACTGAGAAATTAAACAATTCAGGTTAAAATTTTGATTTTCCCGCTCAATCGTGCGTTTTCGTGTTCCCAAGTGACATCACAGGAAACGACCGCTCTGCAGCCTAGAGTACCTTCATTCACGCATCCGCCGTACAGGGTAGAGACACGTATACGCTGGCGCCGCCATTTTAGGTTGCTCGCTCGCCGCCGAAGCAAGTCATTGTGTCAAAACCGCGCTAAAATTATCGCCGCAACGCGGTGTACTGAGGAAGTTTGAATCATATTGTCTGTTTCGCGTTGCTAGGTCTCGTGGGAAACGAAAAGAATAACGCGTTGAGCCCGTTGGCCCAATTGCCGCGGCACGGGACCGTTCAAAGGTTGTCTCCACCCTGCACAGCGGTGTTGGTTTGTTCCCGCGTTTCTTTACGTTCCGTAACCTAGATGGCGCCACCATCCCGTGGCAATCGTTTGGTTTGTTTTTGCCCGCATTTAAATCTGGCTTGTTTTTGTTCTGGGAGAAAATATTCGTTCCCTGAAACAGTGCTCGCTCGACAAATGGGGTCACGTAAGACACCGTTGCTTGCGTCAATCGGCCAGTGTCGTCTGAGACAACCCCAAGCCCCGCAGTGCTGTGCAGCTAAACCAAGCATGCTGTGCGCAGTACGAACAGCAGAACGCATCAGTACTTCTATGTTTACATGTGCTTTCGTAACTTCCACTGTTTGTCGCATCATTCTTATTGCTTTGTAAAGAATGTGCCCTAAATTTAAGCGCAAATCGCTCGTTCGTCTAGTTTGTAAGCTCTACCTTATTTGCGTCTGCTTCTGCCAGCCTCCGCCAATCGCAGAGCTTAGCTCATGTGACATCACAGGTTCTGTTGCGGGAAATGAGCTGGTGGGTCGCATGACCATTCCCGTTTTTCCTAATTATGTAGCTTATTTGAGCGAAGTTTACGTTAAAAGTGGTGTCAGTATGATTCTAACGAGAAAATCTTTTGAATGAACCAAACTTGTGTTTTCTCTTCATGGCTCCTTTAACGCCAGAAGAAACTCATTATTTTACATTTGTTAACGTTAAGTTGCATCAGCCAATTATTGCACCAAGAAGATACAGTATTAATGTCACGTTAGATAAAGACGGAATCTTCCGGGCTAGTTATTTCACGATAAATCACGCAATCATCAGCAAAAAGTCTAATTGTAGAAGAAATAATGTTAGAAAGGTCATTAATACAAATTAGGAAGAGTAAGGGACCTAACACAGAACCTTGCGGCACCCCAGATGTTACGTGTTGCAACGGTGAGTTACAATTGTTAGCACTTACATATTGTGTTCGGTTAGACAAAAAACACTATCCACTTGAGTAAGCTGCTTTCTATGTTAAGAGCACGAAGTTTTAACAAAAGAAATTGATGGGAAACTGAATCGAACACTTCTTGAAAACCTAGAAAAATGCAATCGACAATGGCTGTATTTCTGGCTGTAACTAATATTACAATATTCAAGATTTATTTTTAATCTGTGTAATGTCTACTAATATAGTCACCGTGACGTCATAGACATGCTTTGTAGATATTTGCATTACTGTAGTGATTCTTTTAAAGTGACGGCACTGACGGGGCCCCGTCACTGTAGTCAGTACCTTTGCATTATATTTTTGACGATGCTATATGTACTACGTAGTGAAGTCCCACCGGAAATCGCTATACGCACTACCCACATAGCGCCATCTATGAGGCGCTGTCAGAAACGCTCCCGAGCTTGCTTGGTGGCGGGCTGACGCGACCTCCGTACGGTTTCGGTCACGGCGAAGTTTGCGCTGTAGTCATGGGCGTGAAATAGATTATGGCTGCCCACAGGGCCGTTTACGACGCATTTGAGCTTTTAATCGAGGCAGGAAAAGAAATTACGCGGGCAGCCGGTGCACAACATACGGTTAATACGGTGTTGATCAACATATCGTATGTTGGGTCGGGCCGGCCGCGTCATTTTTTATTTATTTTAATATTGAGTTTTGAGTAAGCAAGTATGTGTAGCCCGAAGCTGTTCATTCCTGGGTATTGCCAACTCTCTAAATAATATCCCACGGCGGCTTTTTTCGCCTTAATAAGATTTATCAGGCGCCAGATTGCTCAGATCTCGCAATGTATCTCATGGCTGCAGGGGGTACAATGTCTCGGGTTCGATTCCCGGCAGCCAAGGCTGCGTTGAATTTACGATGAAGGCAAAAAATAACTGTGCGTACCCGATGTTTCGATCAACACTAAAGATCCCTGAGTGAGATGTCTACAACGCTGCCCCGTACCTCTTAGCGCGTTGTGGTTTCGGCGGTGCACAAAACACCAGTTTTAATTGACTACGCAGCAGTTAACTAAAGCATGTTCTACAGGAACTCCTGAGTACAAACTGTAGAACATGCACCTGTGCTCATATGTGTTTGTATTCCTCGCCTCGAGCTGTTAAAGTTGGCTTTTCCGCATGACGCTTAAGCTGTGCAAGAAAGTCACCGGGGCTAAATGTGATAGTAAGAAACGCTTCTGATGTAAAGCAGCTCATCCATAGTGTTTAAGAAACGCTTAGGACACATTATTTTGCAGTGTGACCTTTTAAAGTTTCACACCCTCCTCCCACTCGGTCTTCTTTTGGTAAATAAAGGCTTTCAACATGCAGACACAGGAAGATGTATAGAACTTTTATCTTGCATTCTTTCACGTACATAAAGTCACGTGCTAGCAGTGCCATTTGTCCACCACGTTTTACTTTTTGCATTGTAACAGTTTCTTACCAAGATCCAAAGACTCGCCTAGGAAATTTCACATGACGAATGGTAAAAAAAAAATATCTGTAAATTATGTGGAAGCAATGCCCATCTCTTCATTGTTGACACTTTCTAGTTTATCAGAGCTGCTGCAGCCAAGCGTCATTATATATTTATAAACTAGAAAATACAGGAAAGAGGCCATTTCTAAGCAGAAGGAAATATATTGATTAGCATCAGCGTTGTTTGAATTGCATGTTTTCCAACTGGCAGGGCAACTGCTATTATTTCTATGCACATAAGATGCCCATGATTTTGCTCCAGTATGTGACTCTTAGGTGGTTACATGCTGATAAAAGAATTATGTGCTATCTTCATTCATACACTGCAACTCGTCCGTGCTCATGGTGAGCATGCAGGGTGCACGCGTGACGCTTAGCAGGGTAAACGTCAGGCGACGTCTGCTCAGTTGTAATGAGAATATGTCTACTCCAGAATGCTTAAATAACTGAATCAATCGTGAAAAACAGTCAACTCAAAACAACCTGAAAAAAGAACCCTCCACCCTAAAAGAAAAAGAAGACAAGAAGAAACGAGTTAACTATTTTAAATTGTTTTCAGGTTATCCAAAAATAAGTCTCCATGCAGAAGGTCCAAGAAAGGCTGTTGTTTCTTACACTTTCAAGAAGACATTAACACTGCCAATGTTTTACAATATAAATTAAATTTTTATTACACCATATCCTCAGCTTCACTTGGTGTTGTCCTTTCTGGGTGACCTGTAAAACCAAAGGTGCAATATAATTAGCAATACGGCTGTGTTCCTTCTATACATGATAGAAAAAAGAGCAAAAAAATATACATCGCAAAACCCAGGACCTTTGTTGCGTTGTTTCTTCATTTTGTGTTATTTTTGTCCTACTGGCCCAATTTCAATTCTTGAAACCAACTTTCTGGAAAACCTTATTGAGCATGATTTTCCATACCAACTCTTATTACACGAAATGGCTGCACAATACTTTTTGCCTCAATGTGAATGTGGCTAAGAAATTTCTTTATATTATTTTGAAGCAGCCAGTTTTTATTGCCAGTCACAGAAAATTGGGGCAGATGGTGCAGAACTGTATGCGACCATACAGGGTGAAGTGGTGTCCAATTCTTTTGCAAATCACTTGTTAGCCCAACTGGAACCACACGACACACAGAAGCTGTCGTAGTCTTTGACATAGCCTTATAAATTGACGCGAACCTTTTTCCTCCTCAGTTCGAACTGATATCCTTTTTTTGCTGCCTGGTGCTGTTTACAGTGAGAACTACACTTTTTAGGAAAAAGGAATTGCCACCCAAAGAAAACCACTTCTGATTCAAAATAGCAATGTACAAGATTAGAATCATACTGCAGAATGGGAACGTATAGACGGTATTCATTCAAAAGTTTAGCGGGCGATTTTCTTCGCTTGGCCACACTGAAAGCCGCCATGTCTGTGGCCACTGTGCTAGCGCATGCGCTGTGCGCCCACATCTCGAGAAAAAAAAAAAAAACACCGGTGTCCCGTTTGTCGTCTGCCGCGTTTCAACCCAATTATCGGTAGTGGCGTCAAGAGATATATTATTAATCGCATTCACATTACGTGGTGGCGCTCTACCTGCCATCGATAACTTCGCATCACCGGAGGATGAAACCGCGGCAGCGAACGGCCGGAACGGCGCGCAAAAGTCCGACACTGCAGTTGGCTGCCGCCGTGGATGCCGACGCATGTGCACCCGCACCGTATCCACGACTTTGTCTGGTAAGTTCCCTCTAATACATGGTTGATTACAAAAACCGAATAATTTCTTTGGAGAGCTGTTTCACGCGTACGCCGATTTAGCGATGGTAGCGAATGCGAGGCCGCTTCCCGAGCCGTGCTGTAACCCGAGCGCTGACGGATCGCAAGCGCCCTTTGAACAAATCCCTCGAGTTTGGCTTCCGTACGGCAACATTTTCTGCATATGCCTTCGGGCGATCGCTTTTCCGCGAGAATACGCGTGACTTATCGCGACGCAGTCGCACGCATACGTGGGCTCTAACGTTTTTACCGCTCTACCTACTCGTGCACGCCCCCGTGTGCCAACGTGTTTTCAAATAAATTGGAATGAAAACTTAGGCAGGCAGCAATGCGCCACCATCAGCTTCGCAGTCACCAGTCGCGGTCGCACGCTGGATGCCTTGTCGGTTGTTCGTACGAGGGATAAAAAACAGGCGCGCTCTTGTTTTTTATTTAAATCGCGGCAATCACTGACACTGACAATCACTGACATCACTGAGATTTTCTTCAGACTCCAATTCCAGAGAAAATCTGCTGTTGCAGTTACCAACCCGTTCCGCTGGTGCCGTGTAGATTCAATGCGCAAGTCTTGACGCAGAAAAATTACTAGGACCCAGATTTCGGAAGTGTAGTGGACGCGCATTTCACGGCGCGCTGAAGGTGCGTTTCTCACGCTCGCTCGGGCGGCGGTTCGCGTTACCGGACCCGCCGGATGTGTGACGCGTGAGCTATCGTGTTCCACGCCTGCGCCGCCGCGCCATCGGGGACCGGGGGGTTTATTTCTCTTCGAGTTCCAGCAACCGGTCGGTGTGGTCGCTTTCATCGTCACTCGTCAGCCGACGAGACAGGAAGTACCTTTAATTTGAGGAATGAAAAAAAATTGGGCGTTTTAATTAGTGAACAAAGCGGAGTAACGCTAGTTCCATCTTTGGCTCGTTCCTTTTAACTGCGCTATTTTTACTGTGCACCTTAAAACACCCGGTTATTCCTCCCTCCCCTCTGTGCTTTTACTACATAGCTGCATTTATTACATGGAATGGCGAGTTGATTTTTAAGCAATGCCTTGGGCACACATGGTATCTAGCAGGTTATTTTATGCACAATTCTTTTTTTAAGCAACCAACCTTCCCAACCGGCAAGCAGACTATTCATATGCTTGCAGGCTCTGTTTTCACCATCCTTGCGTCTGCACATATGTATATTTGTTAAACGTTGCCTGCATACCTTCTAGTCCAGACTTCATATTTGAAAAGCGGCAACTGGCCACAGTTGCCGCTTTTCTAATGGAGGCGAAAAGCAGAAATGCCCATGTTCGAGATTTCGGCACACGTTAAAACATCCCCAAGTGGTCAAAATTAACCTTAGTCCCTCACTACGGTGTGCCTCATCGCCTGTGTATTGTCAGTGTGTTAAACCTCATAGTCAATCAAAGTGTTCGTACAAACCTTCTACAAAGCAAGCACAAGCCGTTTTCAACTTTATGTGGTCACTGGTGAACTGACTGTTGTAAAACTGTGCATCGCAGCATGTTTAAGTTCACATGTTACTACTCACTCTTGCAGGTCTGAAGCATGAGATCAACCACTGGCTCTCAACAGCCACTCCCCCAGTCCGGCGAAGTCAACAAAAAGCCATCCAGCCACCACTAGGCACACAAGGCTGCAGAAAAAACTTGGAATAGCGTATGCATGTTTCTGGCCTATTTTTGCTTCTCTTAAGAAGGTAAAGTTTATGCAGCCTGTGTTGCTTTTCAGTTTCAGTTGTACAACTTTTCTTTATGTTGATTATGCATTTTCGTATTGAAACGTATAAAAATGTGCAGTGCCAAAGGGACACTGCACATCCAAGGCAAACTTCATTTTAGATTTTTTTATCCTTCACCTCCGTAAATGCTGGCATCATTACAGGAGTACTTGTCGAACGTTTTGATGTGTGGGTGTTTGCGTCTGTCCCGAATGCAAGATGGTGTGCCACGGTCCCTTAAAGGGGCTGGACCTAATGAAAAGCATGTCATAGTCTTCACATAAGCCATATGATGGCCAATTCTTTAAATAGTACGTGTGAACATCCACTGCCTGACTACTCTTTACGTCCCAACTTTCAGCCTCTCATCAGTGCTAGTAAACATCCTACGCGAGGCTGACCCCTTTGCTAAGCTGCACAGAAAAAAGGTCAACCCAACAGCTCAGCCATTATCAGCAGCTGACAATCCTTGTGAATCCTCAGGTGCTGTCAAGTGCACAAATAACTCTGCCATGTGCCCACCTTTGTGAGAGAGAAACGAGCCAAGAATGCCCCAGCAACACATCAGTGATGGCCTCCCAGATGGCCGATAGGATTCTCCAGGTACAGCGCGAAGGAGTTTTGAACCCCCTCCCCCAAACATTTTACTATGCTGCACATAAGCAAGTGCTAGCATTCATTTTGGCAAGGCTCCTTCCATTCTCCCATACCTCCATACACCCCCAACCCCTAAAAGTATTTCTGGCTGTACCAACAGTTGATGGACTGTGAAGAATGAGCACCCTGGAAAGAACTAAAGGAGGTGTTTCAGGTGTGCATTTGGAGGTTGTCAGGTGACACACTGTTGAGTCGAGTTGATACGTGCAGCATACCACGGTAGCAATGCACCAAGCATGTGTGATCCTGCATTCAAGGCCAGTGCACTGCAGGCGTATTAGTAACTGCACTTGCATTGGGTCAAATTAAACTACGCAGCTGTTGAGAAAAACAATGGGGTGTACTCACGGGAGCAAAACTCTAGATTGATGCAAGCAGCAGCTGAAAGGCATTACATGCTGCCACATGAATAAGTGCCTCTTGCCAAGAAGACACTGGCTGTACGGCCTAGTTTAACAGTACGATGTTCATTTCGTGCTTGTTGCTTTGGCTACATGTGGCTTTGGCCTTGTTGAAGCGTTTTAGCGATTAGCGGTCAGTAATGCATTGAACGTTTTTTTCTTGACCTCTGATTGGGAGCTTAAGCACGCGACAGGCTTCATTAAAATGAAGTCCTAGCACTTCGGGATTTACACTCTATGCGCAGATTGTGACTATTCGTGAAGGACGAGGACAATAGAAAGGAGCAGTAAAAAATTCTTTACACCCGCCGTGGTGGCTCAGTGGCTAAGGCGTTGCGCTGCTGAGCACGAGGTCGCGGGTTCGATTCCCGGCCGCGGCGGCCGCTTTTCTGATGGAGGCGAAAAGCAAAAACGCCCGTGTGTACGAGATTTCGGCGCACGTTAAAGATCCCCAGGTGGTCCAAATTAATCCGGAGCCCTCCACTACGGCGCGCCTCATCGCCTGCGTTGCGTCGGCGCGTTAAACCCCCACAATCAATCAATCAAAAAATTCTTTAGGGCGTCATCTGGGGAGAGTGACCATTTGGGCTCCTTTCCTTGGTTGCAGCAAAGCCAAGGGAATGCAAGCTGTGGACCGGCGACCAAGGACGACTCCACCCGGAGCTGGGATTGTGTGCGCTGGACGTTGCGTCGTCAGCTGTCGAGCACTGAGGGCCAAAACCATCGAGGACAGGCGGCCATATCCATGCCAACAGAATCAGGGCCGTACCCAGAAATTTTTTTCGGGGGGGGGTTATGAATTTTGGGAAGGGGGTAGTTTTGCTGAAAGCAACAGTAAGCATTGGTTACGTGCTGCCTGGAAAAGATTTCGGGAGGGGTTCGAACCCCCAAACCCCCCCTCTGGGTACGGCCCTGAACAGAATCAACCTAAACAACAAGGTGAGCTGGGCAGCTACGGTCTCCCACGGCAAACACACTCAGAGACACATGGTCCCCCAGAGTCAATACACTCACGGCAGACATTCCGATTCATGCTCAGAAATTAACAAAATCCATCACATGCTTCAGTCCATTATCGTTGGAAAAAAAAGTTCTAAAAGCAGCCCTAACTGAACTTAAGGGAGTCGACACCACTGTCAACCCCGCCTCTTCCAAAACGTCAGACCAGCATCTCAGGCCATCGTTGACTCCAGCCACAGTAGGTTACCGACCTTGGGGTCCTCAGAAATTGGGTCCGCAGATGCAATGGACAATTTTCCATCTGGCTCTACTCAGTTAAAACACTGGGACAAGAAAATTGGCCTTGGCAAACCCCCCTTGCTTCGGGGTCGGATGATTAGTACGTTACGGAAGGTGTGCTTCAAAATTTTGGAGAACAGATCATGGAAACCCTCGTGCGACATTCAAAGCCATGTTAGTGCAATTTGAAGATAAGATTGGTGCTGAAATCACCGGTCTCAACATTTGCATCACCGGTTCTTTGAGGACGCTGCGTGAAGGGGAATGGGCCCCATAAAATCGACTGCACGTGCGTCTGGCCTCCGTCAGCGGACAGTTCCAAAGTGCTCACCAATCGTCTAAAGGCACATTCCCACTGGCGACTTGGCACATTGCGTGACGTCGCAAGTGATGAGCCAGGCATCGCTTTTTCTCGCTTTGCGAGGGAGGACAAGATCGCTCTAGGACTGAATCCCCTCGTTGCGCCTCGGCAATGCAAAACCGGATAGCCAATCATGGCTAAGGAGTCAGCTGACGTAGCTGCAAAGGAAAGGTTTGTTTACATCCAGCAATGCAAACAATGGTGAGCCGCTGCTGCCGCACAGGGCTGACTGTGCCTGTCGGGTCAGGGGTCAGGCCGGCAAGGAATTTTTCATGCGCTTCAGTTCTTTGGTCAGTGACTTAAGGGTATGTGTGTACTAATCAACAAACAGTGTAGAACTCATCAGTGTGGAAAGTCTTTTCAATTGGCAAACACGGTGTAGAACTTGGAGCGTTCGGAGGCGTCAAAACTTCTGCGTCTGTGAAAAGAAGTGAAATTTGCCGGCCGGGATGCGAGTATTGTTGCATCGAATTAATTACTAAATGCAAAACATGGCTGACCGGCATGTTTCTCCTAAACGTATGGAGCCCTTCTCGCAACACCTCCAAATTGACCAAGCTTTTTTAGAAAACTCTTGAAATTTTCCATTTCGACACATTACTCATTGTCGGTGATTTTAATGCACATCACACTAAGTGGGGATTGCAAGCATGACACCATTAAAAAGCAAAAACCTTTGGCTTGATGCCCAACAGGAAGGCCTCACCCTTACCACTGACCATACGCATCCTACTTGCACCGGAAGTAGTGTGAGCAGTGATGAGCAGCATTGTGAGCAGCCTTGCCTCACTTTTACAGAACACACGTAAAGGAAGACCACTTTACGCAACACATAAGAGAATCTCGGCAGCAACCACCCGGCAACATCAAACGAAGGTCTGGTAGGCCCGCTTATCCTCATTTACTGAGATGCATTTCAAGGGCTTTGAGTGGTGCAGCGGGATTCCTCACACTCGGTGATTGGTCCACATATCTGAGAAATAACTAACATCAAGGCAAAGGCGGATCAACTGGGCCGAGATGCTGAGCAGGCAACTAATTATACATTTGAAGCAGGGAACCAATGCCAGGTTGACTTGCAGCTTCCCCACATGTGGGAGGCCAAGAGCGGTTTGCAACAGCAGCTCCGCAAGAACAAAGTCAGTTGCAACGTGTTTTGTCGCCTGGATTGGCTTGACCAACACATTGAAGAATACTCAGTTATTGCGACAAAATTGGCATGCAGCTTGCGATTGCACCGTGAGAAGCAACTACCCAAGACATGAAACGTCGTCTGATGCTTAATCGATCTCGGTAAGAGCCAAGCCATACATTGATGCAACCTATTGGGAATTCCATTGAGAGAACAGGAGCAGTGGCATCGTGCAGTGAGGAGTAGGTGACAGAACACTTGGGGGCACGCGGGAGCAGGGCCACTGCACCTGCCATGAGTGCGGCACGCACCCGGAGAGCAGGTGGGAGAGGAAAAAACGACGAGGGGAAAACACGGTCCCGACCGGCTGTATGGGCATACATGATAGCATTCATCAGGTAAATAAGGGCGATCCGGCTACATTACTTGCAGTAGCAGCAATATGAGGCCTGTCTGCAAGATTGGCGAGTGAGGAACAGGCGGTATCACTACGAGGGCGTCTCAAATACGACAAAAACCAGTAACAGAGGCTATTTTGCTCATATGCACCATCTCTCGGGGTGAAGTAGAGGTTAAACTGCCGGCTACTTGTTCTTGTAGTCGTTCGTGCGAATCTCCCCGGTGCCATTCGTTTTTTTTCTCTCTCTCTCTCTCTCTCCAGCCTTTAGCGTTTTTGAGAACTGAGAACGAATATTTCAGTAGAAGAAACACCCCCGCCCCACGCAGAATCGTTAAATGATGTACAACCAAAGTGGGAAGCTCCTTCACTGGGACCCGCCGCGGTGGCTCAGTGGCTAAGGCGTTGCGCTGCTGAGCACGAGGTCGCGGGTTCGATTCCCGGCCGCGGCGGCCGCTTTTCTGATGGAGGCGAAAAGCAAAAACGCCCGTGTGTACGAGATTTCGGCGCACGTTAAAGAACCCCAGGTGGTCAAAATTAATCCGGAGCCCTCCACTACGGCGTGCCTCATCGCCTGCGTTGCGTCGGCGCGTAAAACCCTATAATCAATCAATCAATCAATCCTTCACTGGGTATGTTTACTGAACAGCACCGTCGATTCTGGGCATGGAGTTCAGTGAGAGTAAAGCCCCTCCTATGGGCAGGGCCGCGGCGGAGGGGCTTTCATTTAGAGCAGCCCAGCGGAAGCGCGGCGGCGCGCGCCATGTCGTCGCTCCATGTACCATAATTACCCGATTCTAAAGCGCGCCCTTTTTCCGGAAAAATAGGCCGAAAAATCACATGCGCGTTAGCATCGGATTCGAAACCGAAACCGAAACAGCGGAAATTTCGTCCCACCCATCGCCATCACCATGTCAAGATGGCGCTAAAGCTTTTAGCAACGATTTTTCGGACGCAGGAAGCATATGCGCCTAGACTTTTCTATCGGCGTTCACACAAATCGTCAAATTGTTCCACTTGGGCGCTTGATAACAGCAATGGCAGCAGCGGCTCTCACGCGTTCAAAATGAGCGGTCAGCTGAAGCGTGCGGCTCTGGAGAAGCTCGCGGGATGGGCGTGCGAGGCGTGGGCCACGATCCCATCGACCATGGTTGAATGTTCGTTCAGAAGTGTGGCATCGCGAAGGCTCTTGGCGGCACCGAGGACGAGATGTTCTGGTCAGCGGAAAGCGACGAGGAGTGAGATGAGCGAAATTACTTTGGGGAATAAATCGCCCATTTCTCCCGCATTCGTTTGTCTGGGTTATAAAGTTCCGTGCGCGTTACAAACGGAGGTGTAAGTTTTTTGGTTTTTTTGTCAGAAAAATCGGGTGCACATTAGAATTGGATAAGTACGGTAGCTCAAAGATTTCACGCCGCGCGAACTTTGTCGTGCAAGTTCGCTCCACGTATTCCAGCCTTTAGGCATCCCAGCAATCTCTGCGGAAAAGCATGTGTGAGCAAAGCCGGGCAAAGCACGTGTGGCGGTGTGAAGCATTCGCATGCTCGTAGGGCTCGCTGCCCATTCCACAAAGTTGCAAATGCACGATGGATACTGCCGCGCTCCCCGATACAAGGGAGCAAAACACACACACACACACACACACACACACACACACACACACACACACACACACACACACACACACACACACACAAAGGGGAGGATATGACGTTAAAGGTCATGTGACTTCCTTCGTATCGTACTGTGCTCACTCCGACTTTTCAAGCGGGAGCAGATCGAACTGCTCCCAACTGCTCTCAGAGCACCGAAAGTGGTCTCGCACTACCACTGGATGACAGTGCTCCTACTTCTGTTCGACCACTGAAACACGCCTGCTCAAGAGAGAGCACTTTCAGAGTGCTTTTGAGTGCTCCTGCTCTCCCAATGGTATAAGTGTCATTCCCTATCAGTTTGGTAGCACGGACAAAGAACTACTGAAGGTTATTCAGGATCTTCATATTGCAAGCTGTGCTGCCAAGGTACTGCCCCCCTACTCGAGCCGGAATAATGCCCTCCTCAACATTACTTCGGGCAAGGTACGCGGCTGCCATTACGGCCCTTTGCACAAAACAAAATGTGCTTTTAGGCAAAACGACATCAGGAACAAATACTTGTAATCTAGGTTATGACTTTTTGGAAGCCCTCACTCATTAGCTCAATATGTGTTGGGATAGAGGCCACATTCCGAAAAAGTGGAAAAGAGCCAAAAATATTTTAATCCCTAAACCTGAAAAAAAGCTTACGATTGAAATTCTCCAGCTATTATCTCTCATTCCATGCATGGGAAAGGTTCTTGAACATGGAGGAAAACTCTTTTTCTGCGTACCATGATCAGTTTCAGACGTACACTTTCTACAAAGGTTAAGGCAGCATGAGCTTTAGCTAACAGCCAAACGAGGAGTCGCATTTTAAGCACATTGGACATTAACCTTCCTTGCAGCACGACTTTACAAGTAGCTATTCCAACAACGCGGAGATTGCATCCTCATTCCCCCTCTTCTCGTGAAACGCATCCCAATTACAACGACGAGCGACGATAGGCCAGGGCGCAAGCTCTGCGCAAACGCTAAGCTAAATGTGAGGACGTGGTTTGCAGGGACGCAGCCAACTATTTTCGTCTCGACGTAATATTAGTTCCTGTAGTCAATAACCAGGGAAACTCCATTGCCTCTGGCCCGCTTCATACCCCAGTGGTGTATGAAGCAGCAGCCATTGCACTGGCAATGGTGGCCTTCACAAAAATCAGAACAGTAAAAAAATTCAGGGAAGCTTGCGCTCACGTGCAAGACTTGATCATTGACGGACACAAAGTTGAGTTTTATTGTCGTGGTGCCGTGGTTGACGTCGGCGGAATGGCATTTCATTACCTTACGTTGAGCAACGCCAGAGTGAGCTAGTCGTTTTGGTCGACGTTTTCTTGTGCCGCCCTGTAAGCATGACTTATCATCTCTAGCAGATGCTTTGCACGCCGAGCCTGTCGAAGCACACTTGCCTCTTCCTTTCCTCGGCCATGCCAACTATCTGTGGCCTATCCACTATCCGCGACAAACTATGCACACGTATCAAGGCACGCGAGCATGAATGGTGTGCATTTTCGTAGTATTTTAAAAGCTGCGGACACCATACAGAAATGATTTGCTCAACAGCATCGCTGTTAATTAAAACCTCCAAGTCTGCAATCCTAAATTTCTCCCGAGAGCAGATCTCTGAAGAGGTGTCCGTACCTCTAACTTTTGGCTTCGACCCCGAAAAACGAACCGGCAAGTTACATCTAATCTGGACCGCTGCCCTCTTTGGCATGGCCAGGAGTGAATCCGCACACAACGCCGCTTGCGGCTTCACCGACCTAGCGCACGTCAATCTGGACGGTGGCTTCATCTCACTGTCAGGCAGGAACATAGTAGTGTCCTACACGGATATCCCCAACCACTGTCGGCTGACCTGAGCCTGTATCCCTCCCAGGAATCTGTGGTTTGGAGACACCTCCAGACAAATTCGTGTCGGAGCTTAATTGTCTACAGCTACTGTTACCCAGGACAGGTAACAGTAGCTGTCCCCCCACCCCCCCTGCAGAGTGCCACAGGTGCCAGGAAGGAGCAGGCCTAGCACACATGCTATGTCAGCGTCCTCACACAGCCACACCAAGTTGCAGTGTTAATAGCAGTGGGAGACCGTACTGCACAGCTCCTACTTGGGGAGAGTAGAACAAGGGTAGGAGCAGTAAGCACCCTGGAACTATCATCACATCTGTCTATGGCCCTCCAACACCTTTCACCGTATGAATTGTTCCAATTTTTACTGCCCCATTCGCTCAATTCTTAGTTCCTACCCCATTTTAATAAAAGGTGTATTTAATGTTAATAAAAGGTGTATTGAATGTTAAATACTCCAAATCTTTGTGCATCAACCGTAAGTGCATCTATCGCAAGTGCAAGGGGCATGAATAAAAGGGGATGCTTAGAATAAAAAAAAATTACAATGTAGCAGTGAGTGTGAATTTTAACGTTTTAGCTATGATGGGCATGTAAATTGCTTTTCAGTGATGCTGTGTGCCAGATACTAAGTTCCCTTCTATGTACACAATGACGAGTTTTTCCCAGCAGAGTCCTGGGTATCGCGTTTACAATAGTGAAAATTCACTATCTGCTACTTATTTTTTTTGTAGGTCTTTAAGCAAACCCTGCAAAGCTGTTAGTAGGCAACAGGTTAGTGGGCAACAACAGAAAAAGTTTATTCAGCACACAGTATGTCATTTGTGATGTCACTGCTTAAAATGATATTTGCATTTTCCTCGTGTTAAAAAAATCACAGCAACTGGACAGTATCATACACAGAAAAGTGTTGAAACAGTTCAAAGAAATAGGGATTTAAAGGCATTATACAGACAGGTAATAGTTTTCTGGTAAATACACAAAGTAATGCCACACTCTTAAACTAAAAAGATAATTGAGATTGATGTGATTTCTGTAACATAGCACGTTAATAACAACTGAACAAGACGACGAGCTGCAGGCTTACAAAATTGCTTCACCGATGCAGTTGTTGGAGTCAGAAAAGAAATCTGTAAATACAGGATGTGTTGAGGACAAATGACCATCAATACCAGACGTGCCCAGTAAGTGCAGTCTTCTGCTGAATGGCAAACACGCAAAAAAAATGACTTGATACACTTAATTTACAACTAAAAACAAACTGCAAAAAAATGTGAGTATAATCAGATTGCAAGGTAAAACTGACAGGACTAAATTCCTTGGCAAGTTGCAGTATTCCAAAATGGTTTTACCAATGCTGCAAATATAACACGCCGCGGTGTCTCAGTGGCTAAGGCGTTGCGCTGCAAAGCACGAGGTGCAGTCAGTTTCATTTCCGAGGGTTGGGGTGGTCGGACCAGCGACAAGCGCCTTACCGAGTCTTGCGGCATCTTAAATAACCTTGTACCAGGTGACACAGTGTTGGCTGACAGAGGATTCACAATAGGTGATGCTGTTGGCATCTACTCAGCCAAGCTAGAAATGCCGGCTTTCACTAGGGGGAAATCGCAGTTATCGGCTTGGGACGTCCAAAAAACTCGAAAATTGGCTAATGTCCGCATTCATGTAGAACGGGTGATTGGGCTACTTAGAGGACGATACCGAATCCTGTCAAGCACTATTCCAATTGACCTTGTGATTGTGAAGCACAACGAGAGGCTCACCCAGCTAGACAAAATTGTAGCTGTCTGCGCAGCTCTAGCAAATCTGAGCCAGTCAGTTGTGCCATTCGAATAGGCATTTTCCAGCAAGCCGTGTGCATCAGTTTGGCTGAGACAACAATGTCTAGCAGTTTCCCTTATTGTGTGGGAAGTAGGTGGGTGAGGCACGCCGTAGTGGAAGGCTCTGGATTAATTTTTGCCACCTGGGGCAAGAGGGGGGATCTTTAACGTGCGCCGAAATCTCGCAGACACGGGCGTTTTTGCTTTTCGCCTCTGTCAGAAAAGTGGCTGGGAATCGAACCTGCAATGTCCTTGGGCCCAGCAGCACAACACCTTAGCCACACAGAAGAGGATGGAATGGGAATGGCCGCAATGAAATGCCAATACTAGGCAACAGTGAAAAGAGTAGCAGGCATCCAATGCCACTGGTTAGAAGGCGAACATTAAGACAGCCAGGATGCAACGCATGGTTAGTGTGGTGTGTAACGGGTGTGCAAAAAATGTTGTGTGGTGGGCATCTAAAATCGCCGCAAACCATGTGTATTTATTGGAAGTATGATTTAGGGACTACCCAGCGATGGGCATAACAGCACAATGCACAGGCTACTGTACCAGGTAGTGCAATTCCTGATGATTGACTTATTAATGCAATTTTTTGTTTCGCTGTAGTATCTAAATGCACAGATGTTTTGGTTTTCATTGTGTGATTTGCAGTTATGTTCTGTCATGAAGATTTTAGCCCTGGTCATCTGTATGAATGCACTCTTCTGTTCAAACAGAACATTATGAGGATTTTGCTCCTGTCGACATGAAAAGCTGTTTCCTGGACTGTTGACCGACGATTTACCTAATTTCTTGGCGGTGAAAGTTTTGATGTGCCGTAATGTGTAAAATAAGCCCTCCGAATTTTCCATAATGTGAAATGCTATTCCACGCAGTGAATGGCAGCACCCATTGCGAGCCTAAAGCAATGGGAGTCTAGATGAAGACATCAAGCCCAATTTTGAACTGTTACGCTCGTGATTTTGATTCCAATGGTTTAGGTAGGTTATTTTTTGTCAGTTGTTACACCACTGTCCATTTTATGCTGCTGCTGCTGCTCTAGTAAACGTTCTTCAGCTTAGTTCTGTGTCTTCACAAAAAATACAGGGTGTTTGTAATGCTGCCCAATGTCAGTATTTCTTTCCCTTTTTTGTCCAAACTGACATTGATGATTGTCGTTGTAGTATGCAAGTTTTTAAGAGTTGTTAATGTTTTGTGCAAAAAAAATTGTGCATCTTAGTTAGTGACATGAGGGGTCTCAACTCACATCAGTGAGCAAGCAAGCCACAGTCAAGAAGTTCAGTCCCACATGGGAAGGTTGCAATGCAAGAAGGGCAGGGGGGAGGGGGGTGTAACAAATTGTCACCTAATGCTGCCGTTCAAACGAAACAAGTCCTTTCCCACACATTGTAAATATGCTTGGTCATTTCTGTATGGAATTTGTTGTCACCATTCGAGAAACATATCAGTACTGATCTCCAGGATGACTAAAATCTAGGCACTGATATTTGTTTTACGGTGATCCTTTAATACATCAAAAGGTCAAAAAAAAATCAAAAGGTCTGCAGGCCACATGTGGCCCGGATGTTTCACACCCTTGCTTTAGATTAACTGTGCACAATAGGGCATGGCTATGTGTATCAATCGTAACACAAAGAATGGAAGGTTACAAGTGGAAGCACCCACACACAAAAACCGAATGGAATGGGAAAAAATGGTCTTTCCGTGTTCTAGATGCAGAGTGTCTTATGCTCGGGAGTATGTCACTTGTTGACCGGTGGCGACCGTCCGCACACCATCTGTGCATGCGCTCCTCTCCTCCTTTCCAAACAGCTGCGTACTCTCCTCTCCTCTCCTACCGTCTGCGCACGCTCCTCCTCCGTTCGCTTCAGCTCTCTCGCGCGCATGCGCGGCTCTCTCTCTCGTAGTCTCCTCTCCTACAGCTGTGAATATAAAGGGGAACGCGCAGAGCGCGCGTTCAGTGCTGCGCTTGCTTCGCTTGACTCCGTGCTTCTTCAGATGAAGTAGGATGGAAGCAACAGTCCCGTCAGCGGGTGCGCTGACGCAATTAAACATAATGGAAACGCAAATGGAACCCCCATGACACTCCGCATCCTACTCGTAGTTCCCTTCGGGGAGATGGGTGTAATTTTTTTTTGTACCCCAGCAAAGCTCCTTGTCTCTGTTTAGCTCCAAGTAGTAGTGCAGAAGTGACAACAAAAGAGAATCGGCAGACTGCATCGGTGCTCCTGTGACCTACTGCAAACTATCACTAATATTTAACTGATGGGTAATTACATTGTGAACTGTTGGTTGGGTGGTGTTTTATTGATGTGTAATAAAATGTTTCTTGATAGACATGTTCTGATCATGCCATTTTTAATAGTGTCCCAAGCTGCTGTTAGCAGTTACCCTAGGTGTAAGACAAGTTAACTTAACAAGCCTTGCTGCTGATGCCCAGAAACACCAATGTTAAGCTTTGGTGGTGCACAAAGAACATGGGTTGGTAAGCTAGTTGGTATTGCATAATGAAAAGTGGGTCTTACAAAGCAATACGAACAAAGGCAGGACAAAGTACTGAACTGTGACTGATTGTTTATTCAAGGAATAAACATACCAATGCGATTACAACCAATGAAAAGGCTAAAAGCACATCGAAACCAACACGTCATCTCGCCCCTTCCCTGCTACATAGCAAGGTTTTGATACACGATTTCTTTTTTTGGGAGTGCAACTGAAGGGTCTCTAATGCACACATTATTAAACATTCAATTTCAAGTACGCCTATCAATTCATGTGTGAACTTTTCTTTTTCTAAGCAATGAACGCACTTCCCAAGAAGTGGAACACAAGCGTAACTTTTCGCAGTGTGACAAAATGTGGCCCGATAATTCAATGAAGTCCTTGTGCTCACTGTACAGATCACCATTTCATAACAGTTGAATTAGCCAAAATGAAGGCGATAGCCATGAGTTATCATTTCCTGGCCAGAAACCACGTCTTGCAAAAATATTCTAGCACATGAAGAGTATGACTAAAATGTTTTTTTAATATTCTAGCACATGAAGAGCATAACCAAAATGTTTCTTTTCTTTTTTTTTTTTTCATTTGCCACAGTCATTGTAAATTCAAATAGCAGTAGCTGGAAAGGCACCTAAATGCACATAAAAGGGCACCAGTCGACCTCGCTATTTATTTCTGAATATTTCTGTAGATCAGTTTCGAAGTGTGCTAAACACCATCACTGTATTTAAACCTGCTGCTGCTCACGGATGCCGCAAAAAACGGCACCCTTGAGGCTTGCCCCGCAGGACGCACACCAGCTCTGCGAGGGCGCCGTATTTCTTTTCTAGCAGCTGCATACGCCTGCAATGAAAGAGAAGAAAAAAAACGGGCTAAAGTTCGGGGTGAAGCAGAAAGGCACAATTATTTCCATTATGTGCACAATTAGCTTTTCTAAACCAAGCAGGAGCTACAAGTTTTGTACGGAGACTGAAATGGCAGTTCTGCTGCCCCTAAAAACACATAATAGTAAGTTTCGCTAAGCGCTGCTTGCGCAAAACAACAGCTTGAGACGACGTTCGTTTTCGGACGGCGTGATCGAACAGCAATTTCTTTAAAAGATATATCGGCCTCAAAAGTGCGCAGGATAGAAGTACCCGAGGTTTTGACCTTTAACTGATGCTCGCCGGTTTCCTCACTCCACCCAAGGACAATCGAAACACAGGGCTTCATGCCCTGCGCTGAGATTGACAGAAGTAAATTGATCGCTGCATGCGATCCAATCACCGCACGAGAAAAAAACAAAAAGAAAACACGTTGCTGCTTATGTTCGAGTTATTATAAAAAAAGCAGCCCTAAAAACGGCTTCCCTCAAGATGGCACGGGCGACACATCGGCACTGGGTTTCTCGTGCGCTAAATGTTTCACACTCAGCAAAACAACTCACCTGTGACATTAGAGCGCGGCGGCTGGCCATCAGCTGATCTGCGGCGGCGACTTGATACGCGTCTGGCGATAGGTAGATCGCACTGTACTCAACAGTATTTAGCGTCGAGTTATTTGCGTTCAGTGGGCATCAGTTTGGAAATGATGCAGTTCATGCTGACAAACGACCAATGCGCTAACAATGCAACATTTGCGCCCCGACCGACTCGCACTCGCTCGTAGGTGTGCGCAGAGGCTGGGGTTGAATTGCAGATAAGGTTGTCACACTCATGAGCGGAACCATGAATTTTCGCGTAACCAACGCTATCGCGGTGCAACAGACTATCAAGCCACTCGCACACGCCTTGCACGAAAACACAAGCTCATATCACGGACCGCGACCTGCCTGGCCGCCATGAATGCACGGAGGAGAAGAGGAGGGCCTGATCTGCGGGCCGTGCGCACAACGTCGCCTAGCAACAGACGCTTGGCCACAGATATGGCGGCGCACGCATGGTTGCCTGTATGTATGTGAATACGCTCTATAGATGTTGCCCTCCCCCCAAGCTACCCCAGTACTTGCACCCTCCTCCATGCCCTCTGCCTCTTCCTTAGTGAAACTGGATTTGCCGGTCCTCTCAAGATAAAATCCTGCTGACGCCCATGCTTATACTTATAAGGAACCAATAAAGTGTGCCGCTGGCCGAATTGGTTCTCAATGCATAAATACGAGGCTGATACAAACAGAAACGATAAGAACAAGGGCACGGGTGCCTTCATGATCTGTTACACAACTTTCACTAACACTTGGAACGATGTTTTGGCCCTGAGAAAGACATACGCCTCCATGCCTATTCGGCACTAGGAAGTGGATCCAAGCATCAGCACTGACTCCCCCATCTCCTATCATTACTAATAGCTTCACACTTGTTGATTAAAAAAGTGCTTGTCCTTATGCGTCATCCCACTTTTAACAATTAATGCAACGACATTTAACAAGGCGAGGGGAAACGCCCTGAAGGCATACAATACGCGTTCGCACCGTTCAGTTGCACGGGCCGGCTGTTAAGGAACCACGCGACACGCATGCATGCTCGCGCATCGGCTGGAAAGGCTGGTGACGGAAACACAAGCTCTGTGGTCGATGCGGGTCTCCTAGCTACTTCAACATCAGTAAAGCAAGCGTTATGGGACGAACCAACGAGGCCAGAAATACCTACCTTCAGATTGGGGAAGCCGCCTTCGAACCACTGCGGTGTGTTGACGGCGGGATCGGGAAGTTGCCACGCCAGCTTGACGGCCCTGGCGCTAATCGTGTGCATCAGCCCGGCCAACGACTCAAGACTTGCGCTTTATTACCGTGATTTGTCGCAACAAGATTGGTGGGATCGATCCATCCATGAATCAGTCAAAAGCGACGAAAAGCAGCCATGTCGACCGTCCGAACGCTTGAGACCACGTACGTTAAAAAAAAAGACCCCGACATGCCCCCGCGGGAGGGGCACGAGTAAATGCAGAGCATTAGCGGCGTTACGCGCGTGGCGGTGGCGATGGGTGTTGTAATGGTGGTGGTAGGGTTGTTGTTCTTGTTGGTATGATTGGGGAAAGAGAGAGAGAGCGAGACGAGTATTAGGTAACGTCAAGTGTTAGTCGGCTGACGCGCGGACACCCGGGTTTATATTCCCAACGAACGCAGTAGAGGGAGAGGAGGCGGAGAGAGAGCGCGCTATCACGCCACGACGCGCCCGCACCTGTTGTTGCTACGGTGCTTGCAACGCCGGAGCGCGCGCTGCACCTGTTGTTGCAAGCGTGTTGAGGGCGAGGAGGAGTGGGGGAGAGGGCGCAGCTGCCGTGGTGCGGATGCCGAGTTACGGACGCATAACATCGTGAGTAAAAGAAATGCTCTGCATTTAAAACATAAAAACAAAGTATTTCTGACAGCACCCATAGATGGCGCTATATGGGTAGTGCGTATAGCAATTTCCGGTGGGACTTCACTACGTAGTACATATATCATCGTCCTTATATTTTTCTCTGCGAAACTCGAGTTTGGACACTCGGGTAGAAGAAGTTGTGTAAACAAAGCAGTTTTAATAGATTTACAACGGGTTTTACGGATGACCTACGAGCGAGCGGCATGGAGAAGAGGCTGGATTCGATCGAAGAGCGAATTTCGGCCCCGTACTGGTACGGGTAGAGTTCACTTTAGTACGGGCTTGTCTGTTCCGTGGTACGTCTGTTGCGAGTTTGTTCCTTTGGCCTGTTTCAAATATTCCGGCTTCGCGCGGTGCCGAGGCAAGCAAGAATGTACGAGCGTCGGCGTTGTGTGGAGTCGCTCACGAGTGGTGCGGTGCTGCGCTGTGGTGTATAGCTCCAAGCCTGTGTCTCCGCGTTTGTATCTTCTGAAGTAATTCAGTCTTGAAAGTCCCATGACTATTCGTGGCAGCAACGCGAAGTGCTGGTAAGCGCTTGCGTAGAGCGCAATGTTTTCATATCAAATACGTACGTATCAGAACCAAATGTTGCCCCAAAATGTGCAGTAAGGTACGAAGCACCGTGTTGCCTTCAAAACGTGACCGATGTGTGTGGTGCGTCCTAGTTTTCCAGAGGTTTATTGTTTGTCTGAAGCTGCTGGTGCCGCAGTCATCGATGCTATCATCACTGTCATCGTTATACACGTTGTGTCGGTATCACAACGCGAGGCAAATATTTTGATACTGCTCCGTACTCGACTTGCAATTGTCCAGATTCGTGTCGCAGCAGGAGTGTATACGTGAATAATCTAGAGCCCCATCAGTTAGCAATGGTGCGTCGCAGTGACAGCGAGTTCTCGTTCGTGCGCTTCAACTTTCCGTGATCCCTGTCGTTACAAGCGTGGCCAAAAAATGCGCCGGATATCTGCCGTGAGTTACTGTGGCATTTTCCGTGTGTGTTGTGTTTGTGTGCTCCAAAATTTAACATGTCGCCAAACGTACGTGATGGTGCCCATTTATGACAGGCTAGGTGTTGCGTCAGTGGCTTCAGCAATAACTGGTGCTACGTGCTGTGTTGAACGGTTATATCTACATTCTAAGCGTACGATCTAGGTGACTCTGCGTAGTTGCTGTTTCTATTTGCTGTAACCTCAGTTGCGTTGCTCATCTTTTTTGCAGGATATTTTTATTTACGTGTGCATGCAGCATATTAGCACTAAATCAACCTTACACACTTACCTGTACATGCCATAACGCTCTTTGCAATCACGTGTGCATGTGCTACTGACGCCCTGCAGTATTTCGTCAACTACTGTGCATGCTAGCAAAGATGGTTTACATGCTCTGAACCATTGCTAATAGCCTGAATTGCCTTTAGTATTACTAACATACCTCTTTCTTTCTCACCTGCTGGCTTCGTGTTTCGTCAACTACTGTGCATGCTAGCAAAGATGGTTTACATGTTCTGAACCATTGCTAATAGCCTGAATTGCCTTTAGTATTACTAACATACCTCTTTCTTTCTCACCTGCTGGCTTCGTGTTGCTTTTAAAAGGAATTGATGATTTAACGCTGCGTCTAAAGATATGTTGGACAAACTTGAAAAAAAAAAACGTAATACACGGGATATACCTGCTAAATTTCTCAATGGCACAAAGCACGTACACTGATCGCACAGGGTAAAAGTATGTCTGACGTGCTCCACTCTTCATCTGCCCCTAAACGCAGTCATGCTTGATTTTTACCCAACCGGCAAAACCACTTCTGCTCACTGACGAGCCAGAGTCACTGTCACGCTCACTTCACAACATATGGTGAAATCAGTCCGTTCTGATTTTTACCCAATAAACCAAAACACTTCTACTCACTGACTAGCCGTGAAGAGTCACTGTTAATAATTAATCGTTACGAATAATTTCAAAAATCCAGATGTAACTCTAGCGATGGTGAAGGCTGTAGTGGAAGTTCGGGGGTGGGCGACTTTGACGGCGCTTGTGGGTTTCAGTGCACTTGGACTAAGAACGGCTCTCACGGGGTAGAAGCCCTAGCATCCTTCTGCTCGCAAATACATAAAATATTTCTCTGTCTATTTGTTTAGTGGAATGCATAGTTGACGCCATTGAAGAGCACCATCAGAGAAAGCGTTGCTTTTGCCTCTGTGGAAAGAACCAAGGCAGACCCGCTAGGTATCTGCATCTAAGCATACAATGGGTGCTACTGCGCAGCCAACTGGTACGTGTTAGGCAAACCTGCTTCCCACACAACAACGCAAACACATGCCTGTTGCATGCGGCTCGTGCGCATTTTGTTTGTCTGTGTGGAATGGAATGGCTGTGCCAGCAGGAAGCAGCAGGAAACAGTCGCCAGAAAAAAATTCCATCGGCGGGCTCGCATACTTCGAATGGCAACTGGCAGGCTCCATGGTTCGACATAGTGGTAATTCCAGTGTGCCACCGATGCAACATGTCTCTCCATAGTATCAGGAGATCCGAATATAGGTTCACAAGGGCGGTGTGACTACTGTCGCCGTGCTGAAAAATGCCGGAACAGGGGCTGTACTGGGCACAGATTTTTTGTTGCCACTCCCATCCCACTGAGTTGTGCCAGCTTCCAAGTTTACCCTGTATCATTTCACATCAACTGATGTTTGCTGGTGTTTGACAGATGCAAGCACCAGTAAAGTGTGTCTGTCATCTTTAGCGCTAAAATCACGTTCTCAAGGGGAAACCGAGTTTAACGAGGTTGCGGACATGAAAGCTGGTAGTGCTCATGAAGTTCGTAGCCGAAAAGTTGCAGCATGGCGTTGTGCTGTTTTTGCTATGTTGATGTTATGAAGCGCATGGTATTTATATGGGTCATGCGTTTCAAACAAGGCACTAGCTGGAAGTCGTTGCTGTCTCTTCCCTTTGTTACACTTTCTAGTCGTGCTCTTTGTTTGCAAAAATTATTAGAAACTAGCTAGGGTAATTACAATTATAGAACTAATTTTCTTTGAAGGAAATGCTGCCTTGTGCCTGCTAAAGGATATACCCTGTTTTGGCTACATCCATCGTAAGACAAGATAGCAACGCAATACTCTACAGAGCCTATGCACAAGCTGCTGCCTTGCATTGGTCTGACCCACAAAATTGACAGGAACAGCTCCCCAGGACTGATCCCGAGGAAAGGTTCTGGCTCGCTCATGCCCCTCAACTTCACAGAAGTCAATGAAACCTTGCTACACAGGCTGCGGCTTGGAGTAGCATTGACCTGAAAGTATCTGCACACAGTCGGACGCGAGGACAGCCCAGACTGCCTTCTGTGTAAGGCTGTACAGAGACAATTGATCATTTGCATAGGGTTTGACCAAAGTATACTAGTGGGTGAAAAGACCTTGAAGCAGCCTTACTACGCTTGAATGCTTACCCTTTGTCTGAACGAAATATTTTGGGCACGTGGGCTGACAGCAAGATCGAGCTTTCAAATCGCTGCTTGTCCTGTCTGGAGTCTTTGGTCTAGGTAGTGAAATTTCACAAACTGCGAACATTTTTTTATGGACGGTAAACATGTTATGCGAATTATACAGTGATTAGTCTGTTTCTGCGCCTTATTGCATTTTATACGTGCTTTAGGTGTACAAAGTTCATTGGTTGATTTCACTGTCATTTCTCATACCTTCAGTATTCAGTACCTTCCTTGCCCCAGTGGGATTTAAGTAGCAGGCCCAGTTCAATTTCTCAGGCTGGCCTCTTCTGCTTTCAAAAATTTTTACTCTCTATTTGTCTCTTGCCAGCATGCCAGGTACTTGTAACGGTTTACTAGGATTCGCAACGGTCAACATGGGATAAAAATTTCTTGTGACTGCTTTCATAGCTGAAGTTCACTGCACTCAATGTACAAAAGTGTTTGGCGCACAATAGTAATTATGACTGCAGACAGCCCACAGATAACCTACAGTTAAAGCCCACATCGAAATCTTGCCACGCACTCGTTCTTGCCTTCACTTCGATAAGGCTGTCACAAATTGGTTGATCCTGTGACCATGTGTGACCACAAATGGGTTGATCAACCGAACATGCCGGAGGGGATGTTTTTCTACACTCTGAAATAATATTTGATCAACGTGCATACATTAAAGCATTCGTGCTGGTTCTTCCTTTTTATCTCTTGACACCCAGTGCAACCAATGGGATGGTCAAAGCTGTAGCTTGTCATGTGTTTTCAGTACATAATGGTGCATTCTGCTTGTTGCCAAAGCCAACTGTAGGAAAGTTCTTAAGCCCTAATGCAGTGCTGGCGATGGTCTTTTGTGGGCTATAAAAGCAAAATGTACTGGTTGTCGATTAAATAAAGTGAGTCAATTTTAAATGTTTCGTCCCAGTGCCTGATGTGTTTTCTTGGAGGTTGTGTGTTTGCTTAGTCCTTTTGGGAGTAGTAGGGCATGTATGTCCCATGTGTTGGCTATGAGACTAATCAGCATTTGAAGGTTTATGGGACAAGTACAACTTGTACAGCTGGTGAGCGAAAAGATATAACTATTACATTTTCAATTTTCTTGCAACATGTCACTAGCGTACAAAAATTAGGTTTTAGAATTAGCTGCAGTTCTTCTTACGACAATTCTGCTATTGTGCCCATTTTGAAATGAATAATTATTCAAGAACAGTTATACAATGTCAAAAATGTTTCATTTAAGTGTTGCTAGTGTTAAACCCAAAAGATAAGTTTGTAGTATAATGTTCTGAAGCAGCACCATGAATATGAGGCATGGCTTGGTGGAGGGCAATGAATAAACTTATACCACCTGGAAGATTCAACAGCAAGATTGCTTACTCACGTACAGCTGTTTTCCACCTCGTTCACAAAAACTTGTATGCCCAGGAAACCTGCTGCCTCGTGTTCAGTATTGCAACTCCTCAGCCCATGGGTTGCTACTTTGGATTGGTGTTAGTGTTGACACTAAATACATTTAATGCTCTTAAATTCCGCGTACGTTTTTACGAGTGCCCTTCTATGTGCATGGATTGACTAGTTAGGTCTAGCTTTGCCAGGCTGGACACGAGCTCCTTATTTTTGCAGCTCAGCACCTTTCTCAAATATTTATTGAGGTGATTTCCTTTTAAAAAATGAGGAACCGACCAATTGAATTACCCCACACCAAGCTAAGTTTTAGGAACAGTATGTCTTATATTCTTATAAATGAGCTGCCTACTAAATACACTTTCCTTTATGTCTGTTCGAAGAATCCTGCGCATGATTCAGTAAAAGTTGTGGGGGTAAAAGCCCACGAGATCAGTCCATGCAGACCTTTGTAACTTTTGTACACTGTGCCATGCATGAACATGAAATTGTGTATTAATAAATCTACACAAGTGCACGTTTCCTGGGTAGCCAGACTAAGTAATTCTTAATGGTCTAATTTTGTACCAACATGTTGATTGTAATCCAACAAAGCAAGGCTTGGAATGATTTTTCTAGCTCTTTATAATTGTTGTGCTTTGTAAACATGTATGTTTACAAAGCACAACAATTCTTTGCTAATTCACAGGGTTGAAGCTGTAGAAGGTCTATTCATTTTTTCACCCTTTGCAACTGCACTAATGAAACACGCTGGCTAGCGTTCGTCAAAACCAAACCAAAGCTTATTGAATTCTGTGTTTTCTCTGTTTTTTTCTTTTCTTAAAGCCGGCCTGCTTCATATCGTCGTAGCACAAATATCTACCCAACATGTGTCTTGCAAGACATTCACATCCCAATACCTTTCTGCAAACCTACAGGGATTTAACTAGTTATCCGTTCTACAAGCTCCGACCATTGATCACTTTAGAAAGGCAAGCTTTGCGATTGTGTCTGGCATTGCCAAGGTACGTCCCCATTCGGGCCATTGTACTAGGAGGCTCGAATCCTTCCTCTCATTTTTCGTTTCAAGGTGTTGACAGTAGAAGCGTACCTTCGTGCAATGGTATTGCCTATATCACGATCACAAACGGTTTTTGTACACACCCCAGCGTCGTTTTTTGCCCAGTCATGACTCATGTACAAGCGTCCACAGGTGGTGTTCGTCCATTCCTTGCTCGCCCCTTTCAACATATTATCTGTACCTACGTTTGACTATCGCACTGCGATGGTGGACATTGCTTTCGTCAACATTTTTCCCTCCAATGCCAAATGCTTGCCGCAGAGAACGACATTTGGCCTTTTAGCAAACTACCTAGAAGAGTTCCCGACACATGTGGTTGTAGCCACAGATGCTTCTATTCGGGACCAAAACGCTGGTGTAGGTTGGTTGGTTGGTTGGTTGGTTGGTTCCTTATGTTATGGCGCGGTAGCTTCTCGTCTGCGCTTGACTGGGCATTTCCTCTTCGTCTTCCAAATTGCACGTCAGTATATTTGACAGAATTTTTGGGAATCGCGCTCGCTCTTCGAAAGCTCAGCGAAGATCATTCCCACGTTATCATTGTGACGGATTCTTTTTCGGTCTGCTCCGCTTTATTTTCACCAACCATTTCTCCACTTCGCCGATCGCTGTCGATGCTTATACCGGCATATGTCAGGGAAATCCGTCTGGTCTGGGTCCCAGGGCACAGAGGTGTTGAACTTAACGAAACCGCTGATTACCTGGCAGGAGTAGCACTGAATGGTCCTCTGGTTGCTACTGTGCCCCCGATAGCCTACGTTGTTGCAACTAGGTTTCGAAAGTACAGTTCGCTGGACAGCTTCCCACCAGACAGCATCGCTGTCTGCCCTGACATTGAGCATCTCCACCACTCTTCGAAGTGTGACATTGCGCAGTCTCGACTGTGCGAGGTCGCACTGACTTACTTTCGATGCCGAACAGCTAATTTGAATTTTTATCTGCACCGCGCACGCATAGCGCCATCGGCCATCTGTGGCTTCTGTCAAGAGGAGGAAACAATTGACCACTTGCTGTTGTCTTGCCGGCGGTTCCCCTCCCTCCGAAATTGTTACCTGGAGGTTCCCCTCCGGCGCCTGGGTCTCGCCTTGTCGGTGCCTAATTTATTGTCATATGGGGCAGTCGGGCTTGGTTGGTGCAACGGGGATGTTTGTCGCGCTCTTGACTCATTTATTGCCGAAACAGGTCGCTAGCCTTGTTAATCAATCACAGCAACCAATTTTTAATCGTTAATTAAAATACCTGTTGGTACAGTAGTATTGAATTTTTTGGTTCTAAAATTGTTAGCATCAGTACTGTACCCTATTTTCCCTTCGTTTGAAACTAATTCATAAGCTTCTTAAACAGTGAAACCACAATAAAACTTGGCCAATACCCCAGGGTGGGTACGCCCCATTCTGGTTCCGTATCCAACCAACCAATTTAAAGGTGCGACAGAGGGGTGGGAGAGGCATAAGCGCTAATTGCAGCCACAGGGAGGAGGCGGCAGCAGCCGAGGCGCAGGAGAGTGTGGCGTCGGGGTTTGATGCTGCCGTATAGCCGCTAAATGGTGTAAAGGGCGTGGCTCAGAAGCTGCGGAAATGCGGGGGAGAAGGGCGTCGAACGCGACACAGCCAGCTGCTCCCTTTGCCAAACACGTGGACAGCGCCAGCCGACAAGGCGCAGCAGTTTCGTGCACTTATTTGTACCACGCCCGAGTCAATGATGATAGCTTTATTTTGCCCAAAACTAGGATATCCCGAGTCAGTCGTGTTTTTTTCATAATGTGCGCAGTCCAATGAAATCAAAACAGCTTCGCTGGCCAATCCGCCGCCATACGAATGATTCCGACAACTTTTCAAGAGCAGAGGGGTTGTTGCTGGCCGTAATGTGTGCGGCGTCATCAGAAAACATCATGTTATAGTTACTCCCGCCGTTTACCGCGAGCGTGTGCACGCGTTTTGCGATGGGCGTCCGGCATCGTCCTGGCTTGCGCGTGGCGCTCGCAAAAATACCAAGGAAACAGTCACGTGCGTCCGCGCCACAAGGAAGAGCACAAGACAGCTCGCAGGCGCCCAGCTCGCGAAGCCGGTTCTAGCGCGTGCTGACGCGTTCCGCTTTTGGAGGACTTGGATACCCTGCGGACAAAACGATCCATGCCCGCCAGCCATGCATGCGGAAGATAGATGGACATGACGATGACTACTACTGCCAGAGTGAGAAGCGACGACGGAACACGTAAATAAACAAATTTTCGCAATACGTGGTGGTTTGTCATTCAGTGCTTACAAAAAAAGAAATCCTCCAGCTTCGCCTTGCGTCACATAGTGCAAGTTTCGCCAATTTTAAAGACTAAGGTGTAACATCAAACGCGGAAAGTGACCGTATATATACGTGGCCGTCGGCGGGGCCACCGCTGTATGGACTGGTGTACGACTTGAACTCATTTCGCCAGAGCAGCAGCCAAATCCTCTCACCACGGCGCTAAACCGGCACCTTGGCAGAATGGAACCTTGCTGCCACGTGCAAGTGGTAGCACGTATGCGCGTAAACGGATGCGCACACATAGCTCTGTCTGCGGGGGAACTTCAGCGTGATGAGCACCCAGTCTGCTTGTCAGAAAACGAAGGTTTGAGAGCTTCTTTGTTTTTGGACAACAAACGTCACATGGTTGGCCGGTTCTTCATCACTTGCACTGGTAGGCTGTTGGAAAGCTGCTGCTGTGACCAGAAGCAACACTACTTACATGACGTTTGTATACGTAATTATGTGCAACAACGCTTTTATCAATTTGGTGTTGACAGGAGCTGTGGGCACAGTTTATGTGGAAGACCATTGTTGGCGCTACATTTGCTGCCATTACCAGCGTGTGGTACAGCGCTGTGCTCTCGCTGTTTATTGATTACCAGCACAATTTTTACAACGGTGTGTGAAGTTGGTGAAATGAAGTGCAGTGTATCTCCTGGATTGGTCGGTGCTTCCTGCTTGGGCGTGATTCTTTCCAGGCCATCACTAACAAGGGTGGCAACGTCGTGCTTGTGCCAGAAGCCAAATTTTTTGACACTTTGTGATCAGTACTTGTAGCATCCCTTGCAACCTTGGAAGCTCGGAAAAATTGGTACCACATGGCCAAATATACAGAGTTGTAGGCACGACAAAAAGAGGCATAAACACAGCCTTTACTCCAAACATCTTTTTCTCACATCTAATAAACTTTAATTCAGGCCTCTTTTGACCCAGCTGTGCTGATTTCACCCCCCAAAATAAGGCACCTGCTGGTCTTTTTAGGCACAGAAAGTATGGTGAGGTTTAAAAACATTTCAGGCTGCTGCGCCAACATTATACGGACAAAAACGCTGGTGTTCAGCGGCGCGTACTAGAGTGCACAAGAGCCACTAAATAAGCTTATTTAGTGGAAGATCCAGTGGACACCCGTAATCTAGGCCCAAGAAAACTCTTGTCAAATGAGGGCCTTTAAAGGTATTCCTCCCGCCTATTCTTCTCCCCACAAAAACCACAGATTCTATGATCTAAATGGGAGCGCAAGCAGCCTTCGTGCAACACTATTTAGACCTTTGCCGGCAGCCCCTTCAACCAGTGCCCACGTTTGAGGACACAGACCCATTCTTCCCTATTGACCCACTGCAGATCAAACCTGATGGCGTGAGATGGCGCGCGGACACACCTTCCAAAATAAAAAGAAAGAAAGAAGTGCGGTTACAAAAGCCGGCGAACTTAAACGTGCAACACAATCGTCCGAGTCCTCCACTCGGAGTGGTTCTGTCTTTCCCGTAGGTGCGCCGTAGATAACACAACACTGAACGACAGCCGATGTACCAAGGAGGAGAGTTATCAGCCTGCGCTTACGGCGCGTACATGCATCGTAAACAATGAAAAACACAGCCGACCTAAACATGAGTGCGGGCACGGACACTTTGCACCATTCCTCCATGCTTTGCACGGCCGGCATGGTACTCGTTTCGGCGATCAAGAAGGACGACCAAATCCAAGAAATAATAACAAAAAACAGGTGACGTCACTTCCGTGGGGCGCTCCAGCCGTCAGCGATCTGTCGAGGCTGGAGCACTTCGGGGGAAAGGATCCCCGGGGTGCAGCAGCCTTTGCCATCATTTTTTCATCACATTTGGCCAACTGAGCAGACCGCGCACGTTGTGCTGTAGCAATCGAGGCTGGCGTGCGGACACTTTTTTCTTCGTTGTTTGGTGCAAGGTTCGCACAGGTCGTTGAAAACCTTGAAAACTCTTGAATTTAGAAGTGTAAATTTCAAGGCCTGGAAGGTCCTGGAATTTTTAAAGGGTCCTTGAAAACCCTTGATTTTTCTGGAGAGAACCAATGGCCCTATCTTTTCACAAAAATTTAAAGTGTTTGTCGTGAATCTTAGGTGTTAAAAATATAAAGAAACATTGTAACAATCACGTTTCAGTGTATTGCGTGAAATTACGAGTTGTGGATTCTCATTATTACGAGGCAACATTGGGAGCAGCACTCTTACATAGAATTCGTGTCATAATACAGTCCCGTGGAAGCCGGCTTCTGTTCTCTATCTTGCATGTTCCATATATTCTGTGAACGGCCTTTCATTGCATGTTTGCTGTGGCTCATACGCTCCATCTGCGTGTACTTTTACGTGCAAATGGTGGACGTGTACATAGTTCATCCTGCCTTGCAGCAACACTTGCTGAGTTAATTTCAGCTGATATTCTTGCCGACAAAGCAGGAGATGCAGGCAACATTAACTAAGTTTTGAAATCAAACAGCCTCAGCAAAACACCAAGAAAAAAGAAAAACCTCTAAATATAAACTATGAAATAAAAAATAACGCTGGGGGAGCATTCATGAACCCATAGCGCCTATCTAAATGTGAATTAATGTTCTTGGGCAATATCAATATTTTGCAATATCAATATCAATATCAATTAGGCAATATCAAAATTTTGCATTGTGTTGAAAAAGTTATAAATATTCCCCGATAAAAGATAAGATGGGAAACTTGAAAATGTGATTTCTGGTCCTTGAAAGTCCTTGAAAACCTTTGAATTTTTGCTTTTGAAGCCCGTACGAACCCTGTTGGTAATTTTTCTCTCGTGTTGTGTCAACTGAGGAATGAGCGGGGTGCTTAAGGCTGGCCAGCGTACGTCAATGTTTCTGCTTTTTTCTTCATTTTTTGCTGATTTTTCGATCAAATTCTGCATACCGAGCAAACAGCGTCGTGCGTACGGAAACGTTTACGTTGGCGTTTTCCAAATTTTACCCACGCAGCACACAGACAGATGTCTTAAAACTACAGTCAAATCAACGGAAAGCGTGCAAATACAGTATTCGCGACTGCAATTTTCAGAAAAGCACCAAGCCACACGGCATCATTTTAATGTGTGATTATTAACTGCACACTGTTTTGCACACTGTACACCCATAAAGATGAAATTTTTATACCTTGTTTATATTGAATTATTTACATCCACATTTAAAACAACTAAAACAAAGAACCAAGAACATTTATACAAGTGTGGTTCCTGCTAGGTTCCTTTTACAATTTCACAAACCAAGGTCATGGGCAGCGGCTAGCTGGCTTCGTTTTCCTATAAGGATCATGTGCAGGGACTCAACAGTGGGGAGATATCATTGTGTCATCTGTTTATTGTTCGCTTTCCATACTGTAAATAATTACCACATGTGTGCGCTCACCCACGCACGCACAACGAACGTGTAGAGCACTTAACTATAGCAGACTATAGGAACACGAAGGGAAAAGCAGAACCGAAACCACATGTGAGTCGAAATGCAAGTGCGAAAGAAAATCTCGGTGCGCTTTAAGCAAGAACAGGTACGAATGAGCGTCAACTTGCCGGAGCGCGCGAACAACGCCGAACGAGTGCCGGTATTTGCCCGCAAACGCAGCGCCTGTGAGAAAACACACAAAACAACAGAGAACGGTAGCAAATATATAACGCAACCCGCCGTGTTCATTTTGGACTGTACTCGAGGGGCATCAGTTCTATTGTAGTGTAAATTCATCCCTGGTGTGGTGAATGCGCGTTGCAGTACCTTTGCGAATGCTACTAGTAATGTAGCAAGGTTCTTATTGGAAAAGTACAGCTATGTAGTGCGCATGTACTATTGGTTCATTTTTTTTTCAACTCATTTGGCCAACTAAGCAGACCGCGTGTGTCGTGCTTCAGTGACTGAGGCTAGCGTGTGGATACTTATTCATTGTTTGCTAACGTTTCTGTCGTATTGTGGCATAAATTCAGCCGAGGAAACAGCGTGGTGCGTTAGGCAGGCCGACTTACTCACATTTCCGTTTTTTTTATTTGATCACGCTAGAGCACTGCGAAAGCCACAATACAGGCCCATCTGGAGCCCGGCAATTTTTTAAAATATAAGCCCGAGCCCCGCCCTTACCCGACAAAATTTAATAATACAAACCTGAGCCCGTCGGACTGTTTCGAAATATCAGCCCGCGTTCGAAAGACTATAAGCATGAGTCCGAAAAAATTTGGACTTTTCAACCTGAAAACGCAGCCATAGAGCGAGTATATTGTACTTAAAATTTTTACACTTCGACCAAGCTTTGTAAATATATATCCGGACACAGGAAATGAATTTTGGAGAACATCGGCGAAATATATCTTTAACGGAGCCTCAGTGACTTCGCACTTCGATTTTTTTTCATTTAAACTAATTCAATGAGCTAACTTTTTGGTATGAACAATCACGAATTTGCAGCGCACGACTGCCGGGAACAGACACTGCATGCATGCGTCCGGGCCAACACGGCCCGAAAAAAAAATTTGTTCAAGGCCAAGCCCCGCCCGGGCCCGAGAAAATGCGTGCCACCTGGCCCGGGCCATTGCAGTACACTAATCCGCACACGTTATGCTTTTAATAACTTCACTCAAGTCAGTGAAAAGCATCAACATTCGCAACCGGAATTCTCAGAAAAGCACCATATGGCGCAATTTATAGCGGGATCATTTTAAAACTACAGTTCATTGGTACGCTGGCCAACCATTAACATAAAACAATTTCCATATTACAAATGGACAAGTTCTTTAAAAGTGCTTCCCACGTCTTGCGGACGCAAGATATTATGAAACAGTTAGGAATTCAACAAATAAAAGCAGGGTAAAACAAATCGCAAATATAAAATCTTTGTAGCAATCGCATAAATTTATTAGAGGTACAGTCCCACAACATGCGAATGCACTATCCTGTCAAACCGCGGTTTGAAATGGCGGTGCACCATTCTTTCAAACCGCATAGGCCATGACCCTTCGGAAATAAGAGACCGCCGCAAGCATACCGTATGTCCTCTCCGAATTACAAACAAAAAAAGAACCAAGAACATTTAAAGATCAGCGTAATGCCGGCTAGGCTGCTTTTGCAATTACACTCACAAAAATATCATGTCCAGCGGCTTAAGAAACATAAAAAAAAAGAAACATCCCCCTCGCGAGGGGCACGATCAAATGCAGAGCATTTCTGCGGGGGAGGGGCGCGCCTGCAAGTCGTATGGATTACGTATTGGTTGTTGTTGTTGTAATTGTTGTCTTCCAGCGTAGACATTGTCGATGAAGTCGATGGTGAAACGTGCCGTGAACCCCCTGCCGCGGCTATGACGCAACGTGGAGCGGCTATGACGCAACGTGGCGCGGCTATGACGCAACACAATCCAACACCATCCACTTTAATCCAATCCGATCCAAATCCAAGCCAATCCAAGCCAATCCAATCGAATCCAATCCAATGCCCCTCGCGAGAGAGTGTTATAGCGCCGAAATCGCCACCACGCGAACGCGTGATGCTGACGTCACGATCACGCCACAGATGTTAGCGACCGCAGCGCGCGCGAACGACATATGTGGTTTAAGCGCGAACCGACCGCGGCGAGAGAGCGCGATGCGAGCGCCCCACCTGTTCTTGCGCGCGAACCTAACGCGGCGAGAGAGGGCGTTGCGCACGTCCCCACCTGTTGTGCGCCCCACTGATCTCCACTAGAGATCAGTGGTGCGCCCGAACCGAACGCGGCGAGAGAGGGCGTTGCGAGCGGAGAGAAGGCGAGGAGGACGCGGGGGAGAGGGCGCACCTCTGGCCGACGGTTGAATGAGTCAAGGATATAAGGCACGTTCGTAACCTTCCGTTATGTGTCGGCTTTGTGGCTCAGTTGGTAGAGGACCGTGCACCTTGAGTTCCGCCCGCAGAGTCGTAGGATCGAAACCTGGCGCCGGCAAGTATTATTTTTTTATATAGTGTAGGGGGAGCGATGCGGACGCGGACTACGGACGCCAACGCGGGTGACATCGTGAGTTACTAAAATGCTCTGCATTTAAAACGAGCGTGAATCTGCACGAGCGTGAATCTGCACGAGCGTGAATCTGCCCGAGGTTATCTGCATGCGGCAACGCGCGCCGCCTCGGGATTTCCTCGGGCGGGCACACCAGCGCCACGCGCGGCGGTTAACATATTCGGCTTCAAGGGCGCTATGGAGAGAAGGCGCCGCTTTTATATAGTATTCTATATAGTTTGAGTGGCGCCCCCCGGCTCTGAAGTCGGCTTAGGGCAAGGAGCTTTTTTTTCCTCCGTGGCTTAGGGACTCACTTCGGTGTCGTCTGCTACACTCCGGCCGCCTGTGATGGGCAGCAGCGCCTGTGCCAGAAATTGCCCGCTTTGATGCTTTAGTGCATCAGAAAGCGTATTTCTAGTAATTCAGGAATTTTTACTAGCCTCTGACACATGAATAATTTAAAGCTGTATCCCCCACAAGTTTGCAACACACGATGCTACAGATAACTTTCTTCAGAGCAACGGTCAGAAGGTCGTGTGTAAGTTGTCCTTTCTAAGTTCAGCGCTCACAGCTCCTCGATAAGTATTCAAAATGCGTAAGCTTCCATACAGTATCTTTGGGATGTTCTTATTAAGACTGAACAGTCTAATGCTACGTGCCAAGCAGAGGGCCCCTACACGCGCATTGCATTGCAGAAAATAAAATAACGCGGCTGTCTATTTCTTTCGTTGTTGAATTTTATAAGGTGGTTGTTTTTTGTTTGTTTTTTTACTGTACCCAACGCATTAATTTTTCCTCTCTGTCACAAAACGTTTATTAGTAGGTTTTGGGATGCTGGGGAGGATCACAAAGATCGTGTGAATATTTTCTTCAGGCTGTATGGGATACATTCCCTTCACAAATTCGCCTTCGTTATGGCTGCGTGCAAGAAGATGCATATTCTCTGCGTGCGTTGTTTACTCACATGCGAATACAATGAGAAGGTTTGTGCTACGCAACCACGATCGTGCTCCAGACAACGTACGTTGTCCAGAGTACTCGAAGGCGGCTTTTGTGCTCCGAATTTCCACCGTAACCATCGTTATCATAAGGAGCTGACTCCCAACCCAAGCAATTATTACATAATTACGCTGTAGAAGGTGTGGTATACCAGCTAACCAATGAAATAAATAGTATACGTGCATATATTACAAGAATAGAAACCCATGAATATTTCAAAAAACCTCTTTATTGCTCGCCACCCCTTCTAGGCGTAAGAAACAAATCCTAGTCTACTCGGGATGGCGTTCTATGAATCGAAGAAAATTACTCTTACTCTCTTGTCCTGGACTGAGGACCCGGCTCACTAATCAGTTCGATTCTACTGTTAAATTAGGTTTTCCCCTCCTCCTGCTCCTCCTCTTGAGCGCAGTTTTCCAATGACGTATATCTGAATATTCGGGAGATAAGGCTGTGAGAAATGTACCGAATTTCCCTGCAGGTCTGAACAAACATAGTGTTACTGTATCTTTACCGTAGACTTTACTCGTTTTGCTCAAAAATCCTCCATACTGGTTAGAAGCCTAGTATAAAACCAGCACACAGTGGGTTGTCTGTAACTCAACTACAGGCTTTGCGGCCCATAGTGCCTGTCGGCATACTTTCATGCTATTACACGTAAAGTGATGAGATATAATACTTTCGATCGTTCGGCGAGGTTGCAAAAACTTTTTTCTTTCATATGAATACCGGGAATCGCAATGCCTTCTGCAAAATCCAACAGCCCCGAAATCCTGGTATTTGTTTTGGTCTTGCATTTTTGCTGTTGTCGGTTATAAGCAGCTGGCGGCTCCCTTTGTTCTAAAGATTTCTGAACACTGAAGCTCACGCTTACTCCGACTCTTCGCGCTCCGCACAGGGCCGGCTTCGCAAAAACTGGGGCGGTGCCGGCAATGTTTCTTCCGGAGCGGTATCAAAAACTATACTTTAAATAGCGCCTTCGGCTGGTGCATGTGATTTAAAGTGTTTTATTATGATAAAAAGTTACGCACTTGCAAAATCTGGTGCGAACAAGCATCAGACGTCAACCGAGCGCAAAGAAACAGCAGGGAGAGCGAGGCCGAGTGAAGCAGATGACAAATGCGAGAGTCCCTAAGCCGACGTCACGGATGCGCGCTTCGCAGCGCCGCCCGTGGTCGCGCTCACCCCCAATAGGTGACTGGTAAAAAGCGCCAAGGCTCATGGGTGCATTGTCTGCTCCCGCGGAGTCCCGCCGCTTCCGGTTCGAAAGCTCACCTGGCCTCCCGTAGGCCGGCGGCTTTCAGGCGACCGTGTGCTGGTTTATCTTTTTCCATCGAAAACGAAAACGCTCATGCATCTCGCATTCAATGAATAACAACGATGAATCCTACTAGGGGCTCCTCTGAAAGGTAAGCACTCTGTGACGAATAAACAACACGCACAACCGCGCGTAAAAGCCGTCGGCGTACGGGCGGCCAGGCGAGATCTCGAACCGGAAGTGGCAAGAGCAGACGACGCACCCATGAGCCTTTGCGCTTTTTACCGGTCACCTATAGTAATAGGTGACCGGTAAAAAGCGCAAAGGCTCATGGGTGCATTGTTTCATCCCGCGGAGGGCCGCCACTCCCGGTTCGGGAGCTCTCCTGGCCTCCCGTACGCCGTCGGCTTTCACGCGCGTGTGTACTTGTTGTTTATCTGTTTCCACATTGAAAAAAAAAACGCTCATGCATCGGGAATTCTATAAATAACAACGATTGACCCTACTAGGGGTTTATCTGACAAGTAAGCACCCTGTGACAAATAAACAACACGCACACACGCGCCTGACAGCCGCCGGCGCACGCAGGCGTACGGGTGGGCAAGATCTCGAACCGGAAGTGGCGGTAGCAGACGACGTACCCATGAGCCTTTGCGCTTTTTACTGGTAAATATCGCCGCGAGATCGACATGTAGGTGGCGACAGCGTCGCGCTGCTAGTGTGGATGATCCGCTGAGTGGCCAGGGAGAATGCACACTGTTGGCGCGCTTCGTTCCTTTATCGCGCCGTATGTGCGCACGAAAGGCGCTTACAAGAGTGGTATACTGTAGGTCGGTTCCTCAACGGTCAATAAATAGCATGGAAGTGGCAATAAGTTTTCATTAGCTCGCAAAAAAAGCGGCGACCCCCCGGGAATCTCAGAGCGGCCGAAACATTGAGAATGAACTTGTACGCCGTGGCTTGTATCAATCTCGATCTTTCCAGACTTTCAGCCTTCAATAAATCATAAATATAAACAAATCAGGAACTCTAGATTTACAACGGCAGTTTCAATTGTTTTCACTGATAGCATGACGTCCTTCTTGCGTTCGTGGGATGCCCTGAAATGGTAACACCACTTAATGCCCCCATATTTTTTCTAAAAGCTTACGATACGTTTTTGTGTGTTCGAAAGGCAGCATAAAATTACTGAATTTTAACCAGCGCAGATATATAAATTCAACAGTTCTAACCGGTCTTTTGCGCGCAGCTTACGTTACATGAAGTTTTACGAGTCTGAAGGCAGGTTTGATGATAAACGGTGTCAGATCACTTATTTAAGGCTTTCGTCGCAAGTGAACTTGCGAATGAATGAATGAATGAACGAATTTATTTAGAAGGGAGAGGTCGAATGCCTCGTGCGGGGGAAGAGGAGGAGGAGGGGAAGTAAACCAGCGGGGGATGGGGTTCAATCACAACGCGTGTCCGCTCCGCACACGGACCACTTGATTTAGGTCATTTTTACAAGACCTGTACGTCCAGCAAATGTCCACATGGTCATTAAAGTTTCTTTCACATCGCTCGAAGGCGTTATCCATTCTTCGAGGGACGTGACGTGAGGAGGTCGACAGCTACGGCGTTCCTAGGGGAGTCTGGCACAGTTCCAGAGAAGGTGGTGTATGGTGGGTCGGTCGGCATTGCACAGGGGGCAGGGAAGGATAGGAGGGGGAACAGGTGTGGAGCCATCTGGTCTCTTTCTGCCGAAACGCCGGTACCAGGCCCATCAATCGCGGACGTCAGGAGTAACCGCTGTGCCGGAGTGGGCCTTGTGTAGAAGGACCTGGAGCCTCGCGGGATGTCCTTGGGCACTGGTGGGTCTGGTCTTGGGGTCGATTCCTGAGGTGACGGCGTCGCCGCATTTTTCGTATATGGCGCTCAATGACTGGGTTATTGAGGGCAGGTTCGGGAAGCGGGGCGGGCGTCGCATGAGAGTTCTGGGAGGTACGAAGGGACACAGATGCCATGCGATGGGCCGTCTCGTTCCCTGGGTTGGACTGGTGGCCGGGGGTCCGTTCTATAAGAATTATGATGTCATTTATTTCGGCGAGGTTGTCGATGATTCTTCTAACTGCATTGGAGATGTAGTCATGAGGATTTGGAGAGTGCATTGTGCTGATTGCCTCTACATTGTCACTATATATGACAACTTTAGAGGGATTGTGTTTTCTCTTGATGGACGGGAGATCCCTCCTTAGCAAGGCGGTGGCCAGTAGAATAGCTTTGAGTTCTGCTGTGAGTGAATCGATTTCTGATCCCGTAGAGAACGTCAAGTACTCTGTCAAGCTCGGGTCGTTGACGTGGTGTATGCCGCACGTAAATCGGTCAGATGATAATGCGGCGTCAGTGTAGATGGTATATGTGCTTGGTTCGAATAGGTTTTGTAAGCGAGATAGGGTGTTTCTTTGGTGCTTGTGCCTTTTGCACTCTTTTGTCGACCTTGATTTGTGATTCACCGGTTGTTTCCATTGCCAAGGCGGGTTTCGGCCGGGCCGAAGAAGGGTCTGCTGACGGGCCCAGTGTGAAAGTTCGTGTCTCATCGTAGGCGATGAGACGACGGCCCTGAACGGTAAGTTCGCAATGGTCGGAATAGTTGTCGTGCGTTGCTTCTAGTGTTGCTTCAATCGGTGGCAGCGATGCAAAAGTGTACAAGTCATTTAGCTTGGTGTGCCGAGGGAGTCCGGTGATAACTCGAAAGAGTTTGTGATATAAAGTTCGAACTTTATTTAGTTGGGTTTGCGTCAGGTTGAAGCAGGTTCCGCCATAAGTTAGCTGGGAAGTTAGAATGGCTTTACCGATGTTCCGGATGAGGGCGGTGCCTGCGCCACCGAATTTTGTGCCGATTCTGTATAAGGTGGGCTGTAGCACCCCAGCCCTTTCGGACCTGCTTGAGCCATTCTGTAGAGTTGCCTTTGTGACTGATAGGAACGCCGAGAAAGCGTATCCAACCTTTCGAGGATATCAGAATGTCTTGATTTTCAAGGCTAAGATGGACTTTTTGCCTTTCCTGTTCTTTGCCACCCAAAAGCAGTAGAGTGGACTGTTCTGGTGAGGGATGCATTCCTGCTGCCTGGGATGGCGTTTTCTAGCGCAAAAAGGGCTGCTTGAAGGTCTATGCACGCCTCCTCGGTGGTAGGATAGTCGCCTCGCCCCGTCCACAGCGTGATATCATCCGCATAGACGGTGAGGCGCGCCCCGCTGGATTTGTGTACAATTGCCACCTTTCTCATCACCAAATTGAAGAGGAGGGGTGATATTATGGAGCCTTGTGGTACCACGCGGTCATTGTAGTAGGTCTTCGGATGGTCGTTGCCCGCTCGGATCTCGAGCGTTCTATTTTCTTGGAAAGTGGCAATGTAGTTGTACATCAGCTTTCCCGCATAATGGTCCTCAATTTCGGTCAATATGGCTTCGTGCGACACCGTGTCGAAGGCCTTCTGCAGATGCACCAGAATATGCGGTTGTCCTGATGGCGGGCCTGGTCGAGCTGAGTTGATGAGCCGTCTGAGAAGCCACAGACTGCCATGAGTCCCCATGTTGGGGCGGAAACCAGTCTGGCCAGGGTGAAAGTGGTTGGTCATTTGCTCAAAGTGGTAAGTGAGGCGATTAGCAGCCATCCTTTCGAGAAGTTTACCTATCGTAGATGTTAGATCTAGAGTGACTGGTCGGAGGTTACGCACGTGGTTCGTTGGTTTCCCTTGTTTGGGGATCGGTTGTATAACCGAGTGTTTCATGGAGGCAGGGATGGAGCCAGATTTCCAAACATCGTTGAGGAGGTGTAGGAGGAGTTGTTTGTTTTGTTCGTTTAAATTCTGAAGCATAGTCTACGTGATACCGTCTTTACCAGGAGCGCTGCGCTTGTTAACCTGGTGGAGGGCAGTCTCCATTTCCGCCATAGTGAATAGGGATTCTACATTGTCTTCGTCCATAACAGTCACGTGAGGATGGGGACGTAGAGGCGTAAGGCTGGCGTTGAGGAAGAAGTTGTAAGTCGCCTCTTGTTCAATTGTTTCGATAGAACACTCAATGCTTAGAGCAATTTTGGCAATACAGTTAGCAGTCTTTTTCTTGCCGTTAAGGGAACGAAATGTGTGCCACAGCTTTTAGTAGAGGTGTCTTTGTTGAAGCTATCGCAGTATTCCGTCCAACGCAAGAAAGACAGTTGTTTTTCGTATCTCTTAATTTATTTGTGTTTGAGCCGGGCTCGCTTCAGGTCTCGAAATCGTCTCCCATTACATTTGTATTGGTTCACGAGCACGTGGTAGGCATCCCATAGATTTAGCAAGTGGCGGTCAGGGCAAGGACAGTTGTAGAAAACCAAGGAGAAGAAGTGAAGAAGAAGATGTGAATAAGAAGTCACCACATGCACGTTCCAGTTCTAGTCATCATCATGCTTTTCTAGAATAAATATGTGTTCGTCACAGTGTCGCCACGGCCTCTGCGATTCCTTCGTCTCAATGGTGCCGTGACCAGGATTCGGGGAAGACTACGTCATCGACGCTGCCAGCCCCCTCAGCGTGAACGGGCTGGCCGGAATTTAGCGTGGATCGGACAAGCGTCGCTGGAAGAATCAAGGCCGTGGAGCAGCATCGCAGAATCACGACAACAGGCCAGTCCTCAGTGCGGTATTCCGTAGAAACATGAACAGAGACATACTCGTAAAGAAGCGCAAAGCGCTGCGAGGGCAGGCTACCACCCTTGTTAATGAAGTTGATCAGAAGCTTGTGACGCAGGTAGATCGGAGCGCGTTGGTAACGCTACGCAATCAAGTGACAAGAATCTCGGAGGCTCTAAATCAAATGGACAGCCAAATACAGCAAGTTTTGACAGTAGAAAATGCAGATGCCAAGTTTGAAAGAGTGCTCGAATATGAAATGAAGATAGTAGAGGCTTTATCCAAGATTGACTTGAAACTCGAGGAATACGAGATGAGTTCTCGCACAGCCCATCCTGCTCAAGAAAATAATGACAATATTGACATGCAAGGTACTAACCGCACGGAACCAAGTGACATAGTGCAGCTGCCAAGGCTCGAAATGATGAAGTTTGACGGAACCAGGAAGCTATGGCCCCGGTTTTGGAATCAATTCGAAACGACAATACACGGCAGAGAGAGCATGCCAAAGACGCAGAAATTTAATTACTTGCTGGCATCGCTAACAGGGTAAGCTGCGTCACTAGTTGAAGGGTTGCAGTTCTCAGAAGAAAACTATGATCACGCCGTAGAACTGCTGCCGGAAGCCTTCGGTAAAGAGGAGAATCTGCGAGAGGTTTATATAAAGGAGCTTACAAGTCTCGAAGCTGTCAAGAGCAAGAAAGACCTAACGGGAGCCAAGCGGCTTTATAACAAGGTACAGCTCAACAAACGAGGACTCGAATCATTGGGAGTAAAACTGGAAAGCTACGCGCCAATGCTACTGACATTGATCAAGAAAGCTTTGCCTTCCGATATGATGGTGGGCTTCAAGATGAAGGAAGCCTTCAAAGAAACAAACAACATTACAAGATCATCGCTATCTGCATCGGATGCCAGTGTTCAAACAATCCAGAGACTTAGATTTTCTGCGAATTCACATCAGCAGCAGAGAAGGAGAATTTGACGAACGGAGCAACAACCAAGCGGAAGACCATCGCGCACCCAGGACGAACGTCAGACCTACGTGCAGAACGTCGTTTCCAGAGCATTGCAAGAAAAAAGTGCGTATTCTGTGAAAAACAAGGACATTATGCAGAAGACTGCCTATGGATCATTACGCTTAACGAAAAGAAGGCCGTGCTTCAACGGGAAAACCGATGCTTCCGATGCACCAGACCAAACCATACGGCGCGAATTTGCCGAGCCAACGTTCGCTGCAAGACCTGCACAGGAAGACACGCCACTTCAATGTGCTGTCCAAGAAAACGCGACCAGAACAGGAGCGATGTAGAAACAATGCCTAAGGGCCAGGAAGAGTCAAGCCAAGCTGCATCCAGCCGGTCGTGCAATATGCACACTCAACAGACAAACATCTCTTCGTGCATCTTGCTACAAACTGCTCTCTCTTCGACGGAAGGGCAGAAATCTGGCAGCTATGCAATGATAACGCTTGACACCGGGAGCCAACGATCCTTCATTCTTCAAAGCTTGTCGCAGAAACTAGGATGCAAGGAGAAAAGGATGGAGAGGCTAACCGTTGGTTCGTTCGGTGGCGGCGAGAAAGAAATGGAAATGAGGGTTGTGGAGGTGAAAATTAAGGGGCACCCGTCCGGAGAAGAGATTATAATCGATGCACTGGAAATAGACACGATCTCTAAAGACACGTTACCATCACCACCGAAGAGAGTAGTGCAGGAAGTGAAAGCTCTAGGACTGACATTGGCAGATGACCTGACGCAGTATCACAAGACGAGGACCCCATTAACAACGTCGTTGCTCGTCGGAGCGGATTATTATTGGGCGATCGTTACGGGACGAACAAAAGGGCTTCAAGACAAAGTAATGGCCGCGGAAACGATTTTAGGGTGGACGTTACATGGGCCAACACAATTTCAAGCCCAACCAATGATTTCGTCAACAGTGATGGTACTGAAGGTAACCACTACGAATGACGACATAAACGAAGAAGTAAAAAGGTTTTTAGAGCTAGAATCAATAGGCATCGGCGACAACATAGGTCACACCAAGACAAAAGACAACGATAGAGTACATACGTACATCAAAGACACCATGGCTTTCCAGGACGGACGTTACGAAGTCATGCTTCCTTGGAAGGAACACGTCACGTTGGACGAGAACAAGTCGGTAGCCGAAAAGAGACTTTTACAGGTAACCGAAAAAACTACTTAATGACCCCAAAAATCTTTAAGCATACGATAAGGCAATACGAGAGTATATAGAATCAGGTATAGCTGAGAAAGTGAGCACGGAAGAAGACAAAAAAAGGAAAAACTTCGTCTTTAATCACATCAGGCTGTGATTAAAGAGGACAGAGCGACAACCAAGATTCGAATCGTGTTTGATGCATCTGCGAGTCGCACGGCACGTCGGTCGTTGAATGACAACTTAGAGACTGGACCAAACCTTAACCCTGACATCGCATCCCTATTGATGAATTTCAGGGAACACAAAATAGTGATGGCTGCCGACGTGGAGAAAGCTTTTCTTCAAATAGCCATCCACGAAGACGATCGGGATGACTTCGTTTCTTGTGGTGGAAGGAACTACCGAACAAAGACTCAGAGCTCCCGACAGTTGAGACCTGGAGGATGAAGAGAGTTACATTCGGCACGAAGCCCAGTAGTTTTCTGTTAGCTGCAGCGATTCATCATCATCTAGATGCAGTAAGCGAAAAGTTCCCAAACACAGTGGGTGAACTAAAGAAAGGAATTTACATCGATGATGTGTTGCTAGGTGCTGAAGATATGTCAACAGCAGGAACCATGTACAACGAGGCACGAAGTATATTTGCTGCAGCCGGAATGGATTTAAGGAAGTGGACATCTAGCGATCCAACCCTACGAAGTGTATTTGACAAGGAAGGGGAAGACCTAGACCGGCGACTGAGACAAGAAGAAAGAACTAAAGTGCTGGGGATGAAGTGGTATTTAATAGAGGACCAAATTACCTTTCCTAGCACGGCCTGGCGTTCGGAGATGGATGTCGCAGAGATAACAAAGCGTCTTTTACAAGCCACTGCCAGATTGTACGATCCCCCAGGACTATCGACCTCCCTTTTCCGCACAAGCAAAGCTGCAATTACAGAATGTTTGGAAAGAGTCATTCACCCAGGATGATCCTTTACCCGATGGATATCGGACAGCTTGTATGGAGTGGATTTCAGAGCTGGAGGTGCTGGACGGGTTTTCGCTACCAAGATGCTCACACTCCTTTGGAAAAGCGGAAGAGTTATCGACTCTGCACGTATTTTCTGATGCAAGCCCAAGAGCATACGGAGCAGTGACATATCTTGACTGCATACACTGATGGAAGCAAGAACACCCAGCTTCTAAGGAGTAAAGGAAGAGTTGCACCGCTTAAGGACGTAACACTCGCAAGAGTAGAGCTTCTGGCAGCCACGGTCGCAGCACGGTTAGCCAAATACATTGTGGACAACTTTGTCGGAAAAATTAAAAACGTCAAGTTCTGGACAGACTCACAAATAGTGCTTTGCTGGGTCAAATCAAGCAAAATCAAGGAAATTTTCGTTCAAAATAGAGAAAATGGAATCAAGACGAAATCAAGTCCAAACCAATGGCGCTACGTAAAAAGTGAAGAAAACCCTGCCGACCTGATGACGAGAGGGATAAAAATGAAACTGCTTGCGTCAGAAGCCTGGTGGAAAGGTTCAGTTTGGCTAATAGGATCTTGTGAGAGACCGGCATATGAAGCACATACAAACAATACGGAAGAAAAGGAGGTCGCGAACATGGAGCATTGTATGCTTACGTCGTGCGATAATCAACAAAAAGTTATTGACGTGAGCAGGTTCGCATCTTATACTAAGGCACTAAAGATCGCCGCGTGGGTGCTACGTTATGCTGGGAAGCTACGAAAGAATAAAACACCAAGTCCTATAACAGCAGAAGAACTCAACATAGCGGAATGATTTCTCATCAGGCAAGAGCAAAAAGAACTCATGCGTCCAGGCGAGACGGTCAGGAATGGCGCGACGGAAAGGAAAGGCGCATCCCAATTACATGGCATCGGAATGTTCACGGACACTGAAGGTGTAATCAGAGTGAAAGGACGGCTGGAGCGAAGCGACATGAGTTTCGACGAGACACACCCAATCGTACTGCCGAAAAACAGTAAGCTTTCTGAACTTTTGGTACGACATGTGCATCATCAGACAATGCATGGTGGCGTCTGTGTAACGTTGACCAGATTACGAACAAAGTTTTGGGTAGTTCAAGGCCGACAGTTAGTCCGAATGATCATTATGAGATGCATTACATGCAGGAGATTCAACGCTCGACCGATGACTCAGAAAATGGCGCCATTGCCAGCTGACAGAATCACCAAATCAAGTCCTTTTGAAGTCATAGGAGTCGATTTCACTGGACCGCTGTACGCTAGAGACGAAAAAGGACACACTGAGCAAAAGATGTACATTGTCATTTTCACGTGTGCGGTGACGCGAGCGGTACATCTTGAGCTAATGAAGAGCACATCCTGTTAGTGCTTTATACACGCTTTTAGGAGATTCGTGGCCAGAAGGGGCATGTGCAAGACCATCTACAGCGATAATGCCAGGTCATTCAAAAGGTCGGAAAAAGATATCAATAAAATACTGAGGATGGAGGACGATAAAGTACGCCTATTCACAACGAATCTTCAGATCAAGTGGAAGTACATAGCCGAGTTAGCACCCTGGTGGGGCGGGTTTTATGAAAGACTGATAAGAAGTTTTAAGTCAGCCATCAGAAAGACCATTGGAACACGGCTTATAACAGAAGTACAACTCTGGACAATCGTTGTGGAAGCTGAAGGGGTACTCAACAACAGACCGCTAACATATGTATACGACGACCCAAGCGAACCACTTCCAATTACCCCGGCCGACGTCATAGGCGGTAGACAAAGACTTCATCAAGACCCCACTGCCACCGAAACATGCCTAGGAGCTTTATGGAATAACTCCCGGGAAAGAACAGCAGCGTGGTGGGAAAGATGGCAGCAGGAATACCTAGCAGAGTTAAGAAGCGCAAGCTTGAAGTCGTGAACCAACACGATTAAGGAAGGGGACGTAGTTTTACTAGGGGACAAGCCACACCGAGCCCATTGGAAGCTGTGCAAAGTTGAGAAGATATTTCCAGGCAGAGACGGCCTAGTCAGGGCATGTTTGCTGAAGACACCAGACCGGCAGTTAATCAGGAGACCGGTACAGCTTTTGTACTCCATGGAGGGATGCTACAATTGAATCTCGCGGGCGGGAAGATGCACGTTCCAGTTCTAGTCATCATCATGCTTTTCTAGAATAAATATGTGTTCGTCGCAGCGTCGCCACGGCCTCTGCAATTCCTTCGTCTCAACAGTCTTCCTCTACTGTGGAACACTGAGATGCTGTTTGATAAGCGCGCTGTATTTCGTTACCGAGGCTAGAATTTCGTTGCAGCGGCTACAGTTTCCAACGACTGTAATAGCGAGCTCCATGCGCCGGCGAAATGTACGCTCGCGTCTTGATTCGATTACCGTAAAGTTCCCAGAGAATGCCCTCCCCCGAAACATCGCCCACCTCCTTTTACGGGTGAAATATTCAATTTACTGAAAGACGCGCCCGCCCCGTAAAATCGATGGCTTTAGCGCCGATGAGCGAACAAAATAAACCCGAATCATCTCTTCATGTGTAGATACGGTCACTCATTCGTCCTTTCTCCCTCACCACTTACAGGGAGGTTGCAGATTACTACCGCCTCTCCCGCAACACGTTGCCCCCGGCTCACCCATCTCTAACCCCCTCGGAGGAACGGCTGTGGCGCCTCCTCCAAACGGAATCGCTCCCCAACCGAGCCCTCCTACATCACATTTATCCATCCGCCTACCCCTCTCCGTTCTGCCCACATTGTGGCGCTAAATCCACAGTGCAACACCACATGCGGGCCTGCCCCTCTGACCCCCACCCCACCATAACTTCCCCTGACCACTGGACGGAGGCCCTGGGCCGTTCGAACGAAGACTCCCAGGTACACTGGTCACCCGAGCACAAGCCGTGGTGGCGGCCCCTTAGGCCAGTGGTGTCAATAAAAGTTTTTATCTCTCTCTCTCTCTCCGCGCTTGACCCGGAAGTTCGCCCTCTCGAATTTTTTCTTGACATCTCAGCAGTTTTGGTTGGCGGTGCGGCCACCTTTTCGTAGTTTTTCGCACCTGACCCGAAAGTTCGCCCATTTCGTATGTTTCACTTGATATCACTGTACTTAAATTTGGGTGGGCGTTCTTTCGAAACTTTACGACACAGCAAATGCACTGCGCTCGGCGCTTCATGCAAGCAATCTTAGTTGATGTTGTTTACTACAGTCTTGCTAAATGATGATCAGGAGTACTATAAATTACATTTTTTTCAGAAAGAGCGAGCAAAATCTCCGCCCCCACTCCAGCCTCCCACGCATCCAATGGTTCAGATGCCTTTCTGAACTAGCATAGCTCTTTTATGCTTTTAAAATCGTGTTGGGCAAGGTAATATAGGTAGCTGCGGAATGATTACAATAGATCTTCCACATTTTATATCGGAATGTTTAGCAGAGGCGGACATTCTGGTTGCTGCAATACTTCGTCCTAATTGTTCCCACTAGATGGCGGCGTCAACGTCATGTTTTCTATTTTTTAAGCTCTACAGCACAAGTATACGGCTCTTTTAAAGGAAAATTATTGTGTTGGAGTTCCATCTAAAAGGTCCAAGATTCAAGCTATTTTAAGCGTACGCTATGGTCCCTAGAAATATTTGCTTTCTAGGGACCATACGTAAGCGAACAGTTCTGGGCAACAAACTTTTGCGTCATTTGCTTTCAGGCAAATTCGCCAGAAGTCGCTACTTGGCAGCCGGTCAGCCGGTATGCAGAAACCGCAGAGTGCAATCCTTTCGTTTTCAGCGGCAAACGGCTACTCTTGCTTCAATTAACACGGTAAACGATAAAGCGCGCCAAGGACACTATAGTCAGTGACAGCTTAACTCTGCAGCGGCATTCCTCACATCAAAGGGAAGTTGTGCTCATCCGCAACCAATGGCGTCTCGCCGTTAGCGTGACGTCACCGACGAACGTTTGGAAGGAGAACTACTTCTAATATGGCCGCGCTCGCTTGCCGACCGCCGTCGCGGCGTCAAGCCAGTCAAGCGTCAACGACCTTGCCGGGACCAAAGCGCTGTACGCCGGTTGCGATTGTGCTGTAGTGCATCAAGAACGCGTTTGTTTCGTGATCGTTGCTTGTTTCGTGTACGTCTTTGTAGTGGTTTGTACATCAGGAAAATGTGGTGGTCTGTTTTTGTGCGCACCGTCGTCACCAATCAACCGAGAACATCAAGGCTGCACTATTGCTGGAGTGATTGTGGAAAGTGTTTTTGCGTAACGCAAGCTCTCTGAGGGAATAATATGAGTGGCTTTCTTCTACGGCAGTAGCGGTGACCAGTTGCAAGGGTTATTTTTTCGTGCTGTGAACGCAAGCTGCGCCCGGTGTTGAGTGCTAGGCCTACGTAGTTTGTGCCCGTCTGGCCTGACGCCGTGCACTGTTGTGCTCGCGTGTGCGGCGTGTTGTTTTTGTCGCATACGGGCGGCTGGCCGTACAACAAGTATCGCGTTATACTTGACTTATAACAGCGGACGGTACCGTTCATTACTAATTAGCATCGGCAGCACATGTTGCTCTGCCTGGTCGAGGTACAGCCGGAGCAACGATGTTTTTTTTTTTTTTACCTGGCGTAAGCAAGCATGATTACAGCATTATTGGAGAGACGTGAGAAGAACGAAACGTTCGCGCACAGTCGTCTGAGACTGCGTAGCTTTAAGCAAAAAAAAAGTTTGAACGAACGCGAGTATTCAACACGTAATCAAATGCAGTGACTGGATTGTAGCTGCTTGTAAGAGGGTAACTAAACACTCGCAGTGTATGATTGCTTGATATTGAACTCAGTCATTGCAGAAAGCTGGAAGTGTGTGGCCCCGCGGCAGGACTTCACGTGTTTTCGATACATTGCGAAAACTGCTCATGTGCGCTGCGTTGTATATGGTGTTGGTAGCAAATCAAAGCGGCATGAAAGAAACTGAACGCGTGGACTGAGCTCAAATTGTCTTGTATTGTGTCTGAAGTGTTGGGATTTCTCAGAAGTGTAAGCTATTAAACTTGTTTTAATATAGCTCCATGTATTTCGGATTTCAGAGCTCTAAACCAACAGTTTATCTTGCCGTCGTCTTTCAGCAGAGTTTGTGTGATGGCCTTCACCAGTAATAAAAATTTGTTAATTGCAGTTTTGTTTCATATTGGTGGCTGTGGTTTAATGCTTACATTCTTGTGCTCCTGCACTGAATATTTTACGGAGTTTTACAACAGAGTTTACATTCAAGTTAAAAGGATTCACAATGTTTAGTGGCAGATAAACCATTGTTATTCTACAGGGTGGGGCAAATGTTTGAGAGACTTCCCATAGCGCTTTAGCTCATTTTGATTCAACACCTCTTCGCCACACTTACATATTTCTATATGCATGCATGATATCGGCTATCATGTTTCCACAACTGTCCTTTATTTCGTTCGACAAGGCTGTCTTGAACTCGAATGGTCGATTGATAAATCGCAATTGCAAAAAAAAAGAGAGAGAAAAGAAAAGCACAGGGGATGTTGTTATTGCTTCAGAAATGGTGGCAAGAGTGAGATAGGTTTCATAAAGTGGCTGAAGGTTATTTAGGTTGAAGAGCTGTAGTGATAATTGCCAACACTTCTGTAGCAGATAGAAATGATTTACATCACCCCTTAAGAGTACCATGTCACTGATTTCCAGACACACACTGTTGCTTCTGGTTATACAGCTGTGGTAAGAATAGAAAACAATGCAGCATATCAAGATGGTTTAACTTCAAGCCTTCGCAGTGTCATGGTGCTGCTTTTCAAACACGCTCTTTTGTTCCTGGATGTAAAAATTGGGAAAGTTTGCTTAGCAGGTTGCAACGCTTAGATGTTACGACTTTAAGGTGCTTGCTGTGTCACTCCTTCGCAAGGGTGGGTTGTTGCTTCTGGCTAGGAAGGTACGCAAGAATGAAAGGCTCTTATACGTCAAAATGAATTCAGGCCTTCATGCTCTGAAGTCTCTGCTTCTCATGAATACACTGTTGCTTCTGGCCGTGAAGCTGCGGTGAGAGTTGAAGACACTCGTGTAATACGTTAAAGGGGTCCTGAAATGCCTTCCGCCGATGCATGGATGTACATGTAACCAAATAAAGCAATGTATTAGCAATCTCCTCCTGCAAGAATTTTGTTAAAGCGATGAGTATTAGCTGAGAAATCGTAAATCAAAAACCGCGAATTATCGTCGCGCCGTATTTCCTCCTCCTTTCAACTGTTTCTTCGCTGTTGGCCTCCCCTCCCATGATGCTCCGCTCCTCAGCGGTGACGTACTTCCGCTATTGCGCTCCCACAGACTACCGTCTGCTACGGGCCAGCTCTTTCGGCTTTTTCATCTCTGTAGACACCATGGAGACAGGCTGGAAAAGCGAACGAATGACCTGGCCGCATGTGTGCGGCCTGGCCTTGCCCTTTCGCGGTGTACGTAGCTGCAGGGCTGCAGTTGGTATCGGCGGCGAACTCGCAGCCGCGTGGGGAGAATCGTGCGCTCGTTCCCTTTGGTGCACCGCGCACTGTTTATCCAAAAAGCGCGGTCTCAGATGTGGCCCCGCTGGTGTCGGGTGTTATTTTGCGGTGGTTGTAATTCCTACTACCGGCGGCATGTGAAAAAAGACATTTTCAACCGACACAGAACCCGTGCAGAAAACGCGCCGGATCGGATCGCTTTATCAGTGGCGATGAACGTGAAGGCGAAGAGCAAACCAACGCTGCACTCGATCAGCGAGAACCCGTGTTCTGACAAGCTGCACCCATGTGTTGCATTCAACACTGACGGGAAAGCGTTTGTTTGCACTTGTTTGGATAGTCGTAAAATGTCCAAACACTCCGGCACTCCGCTAGCAGATCAGCCGGCGAGACATTTCGGAAAACATTTGACAGATGGCGCCGTATGCATTAGTGTGTCGCTACGCGAAACTGATGAGACGCTCTACTAAAACTCCCATCGCGGTGTCACGTAGCGGGACGCAAAAATTTAGCGTTTAGCGTATGCAAAGGCCACAAACGCTGCACTAAAACTCTATTAGCAGCAAAATAGCGTGCGTATGTGAAACCGCTTGCGTTTACAAAGCTGCACGCCGAGCGCGTACGTTTCAAACCTAGTGACATCGTTTAAATACACTGGCAAGCACAGTGTAACGTAGTCAGATATCAACCGTATGCTCAGGCGACAAGCAAGAGCTTGTTTTATGTGGGGCGGAGATTGCGCATAAAGGCCCGTTCGCACTTGCGACGAAAGCGAGTGAGAGCGGCAGGAATTCCGTCGCTTTGTCGCGCGACGATCGTTTTTGTCGAATGGTCGGGACAAATTTTGGTTGCGCGACAGAATTCCCGTCGCTTTCGCTCGCTTTTGTCGCAAGCGGGAATGGAAAGTTCTGCCGCTGCCGTCTGCTACGCAGCTCGGAGGTAACCGCGCGATCTGCTCGGGCCGGATGAACGCGCACACTCCCGCACGGCAGCGCCCCAAGCGGCAGACGGCCGCGTACATCGCTCCCGGCGCCCGCCTGGAGCCCGCCCTCGGCCTCGGCACACTAGCCAGTATATTTCAGGCACTATAATGGAGGAAAGATTTTTTGCTTCCGATGAACCTAGTTCTTTGCCCCTGTGTTTTTAAATACGTGAAGTGGTTAGCACGTCGTCCTCACGCAGCTCTGTATCGTCGTAGCATCGCTGATTGTCCGAACGAAGCTTGCAGCTAAGCCAATGCAGCGACCGAAGCTGTGTGTGTGTGTGTGCATCGCCTCCTGTGTGTTGTGGACGCGTTCGTTTCGCGATGAAATGCGACATTGTACTTCTGCGGGTGGATAGTGCTTCTATGGTCTGGATTATCTTTCTCGAACGACGTACCACTCAACCTCGCATGGGGTATGTGTAGTGTGCCTGGCTAAAAGCCTTCTCGCTTGCGCGCCAGAGTTGTGACTTGCTGCTCGTCCCCGCAAACCGGGTGTGAGGTCAGTGCCGTATTTACGACGGGCAGGAGGAGGCAACTCATCGTCTGTCAATCGCGGTTCAGACTTGCAACGCATGTTGTGACGTTGCGTTCGTTCGAAACGCATCTCTGGATTGTTTTGAAGTTGAATAAAATGTACGCGTCAATCCCGGGCATTCGGCTCAGGGCGTTCTCTGCGATTGCACCAAAGAAGTGCCACGGGACTTTCTTTATGGTACGTACTCACGTAAGATAAAATCCACGTCGTGTTATGGCCGTGTTGCATTCAATACAAACGGTTAAGCGTTTGTTTACACTTGTTTCGTTTGTCGTAAAATGTCAAAGCACTCCGGCACTCCGCTGGCAGATCAGCCGGCGAGCCGACGCTGAGCAGACGACTCATCTCTTTGCCGGAAGTGCGTGAAAAAGCCACCCAATAGCAGGATGTCTAGCTCATGACGAACATCTGGGAATCGATGATGTAGACATGTGAAGATGGCGGCTTCCAAAAACACGAAGGAAAGGGTGAGAAAAAAGCGACAAACTTTGCAACAAAAGTGTGAGCTTTCCGCTGCGCGTAAAAGAGTAATACTTGGCACAGGTGACGTTGGCGACCCAATCTAGCGATTGCGCTAGTTCATTTAGTGTGCTCAAAATGCCTTTCAGGGCCCCTTTAAAATGAATTCAGGCCTCCATGCTGTTAAGTTGCTTCTTCTCATGCACACACTTTTGCTTCTGGCCAAGAAACAGCGGTGAGAGTTGAAAAAAGAGTAGCTGCATACTTTATTTCTGCTTATGGAATGCCTACTGCGAGATCAGCCCTCAGGCCTGGCATGCCCGCAAACTGCTCATAACTATTTTGGACTGCCAAATGAGAGAGCGACTACTTTATTACACAATAATGTGAGAGTGGACCACTTGTTTCCTTGCAACTGCAGGCGATTTTGCTAACACGAAGATGCATAGCCCACTGATACTGCAATTGATTGTCTTTCAAGGAGCACTACAGGCAAAATAAATTTGTTTTAAGCGAAATATCATACGTTTCATAGCTCTCTCAGATTTTCTTTGGTGACTAACAATGACTTGTTTGCTGAGAATTGAACCTGGTGTTTCCGTCTACTATATCCCGTCCAATTTTTCAATGTGATTGCACTCAGTTTTAATTTGCCCCTTTCTGTTGCATGTATGCACCAGTGGTAAGCAGGTACAGTAGGCTCTGATGTTGACCCGCATGAATGCATCTTTTGGCTGTGCTTGTATGCAAGGCGAAATGTTTCAACAAAAAATTGAAACAGCGCTAGCCGCTTGGACTGAGGAATCCTGCTTTATGTTTGGTAGCTGAGCTTTCCACCCTTAAAAGAAAGCGCACGAGTAAGTTCCCACGTCCATTAATTTACGTTTTAATGTGCCTGACCCAGTGTTAGCTTCAGAAAAATGTTTCGGCAAGCTCCACCAATTTTGTGATTCACCATTCAAGACTTCTGATGTCACACAGTGCAGTGTGGGAAAGTGTATGGGGCAGTGATACCTGGTTTCATGCTTATTGCTTTTTATTTCAGCTAGTGGTATAGTTATCTTTCTGTGTTGTTGAAACGTATCAAAGTACTCTGTTGCTATTTCATAAGACACTGCTTTTCCTGCCATTGTTTTAAGTCCTAGATCATAAAGTTTTGAGAGCAGACAGGGATGGGTGTCACCAAGGCCCAATTCCGCCAAACAACATTTTGGTAGCCTTTAAAAAGGCTGTTTCATCATGGTAATGGTGGAGACGGTCGAGTGCTGATGGTGGCAAACACCAGAGACGTTGTCGACCCGCTGCAGTCCAAGGATGCGGGGTCAATCCCAGCCACGGTGGCTGCTTTTCTGATGGAGGCGAAAAGCGAAAACGTCCGTGTGTCAAGATTTCGGCGCACGTTAAAGATCCCCAGTTGGTCGAAATTAATCCAGAGCACTCCACTACAGCGGGCCTCATAGCCCAGGTGTAGCTTCGGCGTGTACCAAAGCGGTTGGTGCTGTAGGAATCAGCTGTGCCATTGGAAGTGCTGTCGTCGTCGTTTTCAAAGCTCATCAACAGGCCAAACACCTGAGATGTCGCTGTCAGAAGCAGTGGCGTCGTCAGAAGTGCTTTCGTCGTCTTGCTAAAGCGTGATGACGATTGGGTCAATGTGGTCACTACTGCACGTCACTTGCTGAAACTTTTCCTCGAGCGTTTGCACATGCCTCACAGCCTCCCGCCAATGTTCGGCTGTGACTTCTGCGACCTTATCCTTGAGCAACTGTTCAACATGTGTAATGTTGAATGTCGTGTTGGCTGCTGCCACAGCGTTCTTCACTTGCGCCCAGATCAGTTCAATAGGATTGAACTCGCAGTGGTAAGGTGGCAGCCTTACCACGATAAAGCCTGCCTTCTGTGCAGCCGTGTCCACTCGGTAGCTGATGGAGCGTGGCTTCACACGAGCAACTATTTCCAGCAGCTGCTTCTTGGTAAGCCCAGCGCCGTACTGGACTCCTTTGCTGTCCAACCACTCTGTGATAGTTTCCTTGAGGGAATTCGTCGTTGGCACTGCCTCGTTCCGCCGTGACTGGTAGGAGGCATTGTCCATCACTATGACGCTACCACTCGGGAGCCTCTGCAGCACACCGTCAAACCAGCCTTCGAAGCGGGGGCCGTCCATTTCTTCGTGGTAGTCCCCTGTCTTTTTGCCACGGAACACGTCGAGACATCCATCAACGAAGCCATCTTTGCTGCCTATGTGGGTTACAATGACCCGCTGACCTTTACCTGACGGCTGCTTCAGTCCCGTCGTCAGGCCGCGCCTGAAGGCGTCTGCACTGGACTTCACAGTGGTGTCAGTCCACACAGTCGAGGTCGTGTGTCCTGCCGTCACCCAGGTCTCATCCAAGTAGAAAATCTGCCGATTTTCCGCTCGGTACCGCCGAATGTCACGCAGGTACTCGTGCCGCCATGCGAGGATGTCTTCCCGATGAAGCAGCAAAGAGTTCCGGCTTCTCTTCTCCCGCTTGAACCCGATCTCTCGAAGTAGACGACGAACAGTCCATGGTTTCAGCGACGGGTCACTTGTACGCTCCGAGAACTCCTTTGTTATCTTTGCCACCGTCGGTATTTCGTTGCGGCGAAAGAAGTCGTGCACGCAGTACCTCAGCGCGTTCAACGTGAAGCTGTCGTACAAGGCACTGCGTCGCTTCTTCTCGGAATTCCGCGGGCGTTTGCGAGACGGCGTTGACAACACTCCACCAGTGGCTTGTGCCTCCTTCTTGACCGCGAACGCGGTCCGCGGGCCAATTCCGGCAATATCAACGACAAATGCGGCAGTATCTTCCACAGTGCACTTCGGCTCCCTGGCCCGCCAGAAGTTGTAGCAGTGAAAGATGATTTTCCGCGCAGTGCTGTTGAGCACATTGCCGCTCTTGTTCTTGCTTAGGGTCCTCGGTGTAGCGGTTAAAGCTCCACCAGACTCACCAAGCAAGGTAGAATCGCACGCCGATGTTACTACGTGGGGATCCATCACGGAAGAAAAGCCAGACAACGCAGAACGCACTCACAGAAACGCACTTGGAGAGCCGAAGAGGGGACGAGCGGTGCAAGTGGTGTTGGTGCCGCACTATGCATGCGCGAATGCGTCAAAACCTGACGTAGGAACTAATACGCGCGTAACTTACCTGGGACATTTTAAAAGGAAAACGGCTAAAAACATTCCGTTATGCAGAAATGTCTACTACAAAATGAAAACAATTACATACATTCTTTCTAACGCTAATTTCTTTTTTTGGCAGGTTCGCATTTCTTTTTTTTTCTGCCGCACCACGTTTTCTATAATGTTTTTTTTAAGTTGTTTGTGCGTACCTTCTAACTAAATTGTTCTTCGTGCCGTAAAAATAATTCCATATTGATGTAATTCCCTTCTTCGTAGTGATAATTTACATGCAAAACAACATTATCATTACGGTACTACATTCTGAATCGCGGAAGTCCCCCAAGGCGACCGCCTCACGCCCGCGGGCGGAGCTTCTCCTGCAGAGTTACCCTGTCAACAACTATAGGCAGCACGGTTCATTCAGAAAGCCGGGTGCAGCAAACAACACTTTCCTACGATCACGACTTGATGGGAAGCAATAAAAAAATTGGCCGTGTATCTGCTCCTTTCGTTGCAAATGTCGTCAAAAGACGATAGTCTTTATCGACTTTTGTCAAGTAAATGCCTCCCTTCGCTTTCCCGCTCACCTCTCATGTTGTTCCTCTTGCATCGCGCTCCTCCCAATGTAAAGACGCCAAAGGTTTGTTTAAATCATTTTAAATTTCCCGCGTTCCACTGCACCAAACCGGGTGTCTCGATGTGAACGCTGCCGTACGGCGAAGACGCGCGTTAATCGAGGCGCCCTACTTCAACGTTTATAGAACCGCGTTTCTCTACTCCACGTGCGTTGCAAGCAGAGCGTGGAATCTATCTAGTGGAACCTTTCGTAACTGTTGCCGGTTGATTTCTTAAAATGCCGCCAGAAGCTATAGTGCCGCAGGCGACAGCAGGCGACGGCGGAGGGATTTCTTTTTCTGCAGTTGATGGAGTGTTTAATCTCGCATAAATCGAACATGTACGATTTTTTATAAAGGAGCGCTGCAAATATCACTTCTGAATAACTTTGTTGTCTTATATTTGTGTAATATTTTGTTGTTCTTCACCAATATTGACAATTATGCACATTACACCGTACTTAGACGGGCACATTTAGCTGGGACTATATAAGACAATTGCGCAGGCCTTGTTTTAGTTTGGCCGGGTGGTTGAATCGGGTCACAGACAGACAGACGGACAGACATACAGACAGACCAAAATTTCTGGGTTGAAGTAGCCCAAGAAAGACTATCGTCTTTAAAACTCTTTGGCAGGAGTTGTCGTTACGGGATGCGCATGCTCTTCCCCTTGGCGCAACCATAGAGTTTCTCAATAAGCTAGTGAGAAACTCTATGATCGCAACCGGCGCAGAGAATCAGCTGCGACAGCGTTTGGGCTTGAACTGATTTATTCAGCCAGAATTAGCGCACTTGGGCGTGCGCGTCGTGATCACGAGCTATGCCCGGCGTTGTCCAAGCCCTGCGTGCGAGAGCTCCGCCTTCGTCGTCGGCGCTCCCTTGGCGCGCCGTTCATTACAACCTCATAACCATAGGCGTCAACTACATGGGGGCAGCAGGGCGCGTGCCCGGAGGGGGCGACGCCCCCACCGGAAGCGTAGGGAGCAGAGAGAGGGGGGGGGGGGGGGGGAGACTGGTCGGACTTAAGTGTGATTAGCGCCTGGCGGTATAGTGAACTAGAATACTTGGGTAGTGGAAAAAGCGGCCGCCTCCGAGTGAGGCACTTAGTGTCAACCCCGCGAGGTGCGCTCGCGTGCCCCGCCCGAGTGCTTTTTCGCCTCGGGAAGCGGCGGGCAGGCGTGCGTCGGGCAGTCTCCGAGGAGCTACAGTTCTTTTTTCGCGTCGAAATAGTAGAGAATGCTGTTAATGTACCAAGGTTTTTTATGGGAAAGGTACCTACGTTGTGTATTTACGGTTTGCTCCTTTTTTCATCACATTTGGCCAACCCAGAAGACCGCACGCCGTGCTCCATCTAGGCTAGCGTGCGGATACTTTTTTCTTCGTCGTTTAATGGTTTTTCTATCGTGTCAACTGAGGAATGAGCGGGGTGCTTAAGGCTTTCTGCTTAAGGTAAATGTTTCTGCTTTTTTTCTTTATTTTTTTGCTGATTTTTCTATCAAGTTCTGCATACCGAGCAAACAGCGTCGTGCGTGCGCAAACATTTACGTTTTTTTTTTTCAAATTGTACCCACGAAGCACACATGACAGATGTCTTAAAACTTCAGTCAAGTCAACGGAAAGCGTGCAAATACCGGATTCGCGATCGCAATTCTCAGAAAAGCACCAAGCCACACAGCATCATTTTACTGCGCGATCATTTTAAAACTGCATACTGTTTTGCACACTGTACACCGATAAACATAAAATAAATACACCTTATTTACATTTAATTATTTACATCGACGTTACAAACGATTAAAACAAAGAACCAAGAACATTTAAATAAGTGTGGTTCCTGCTAGGCTCCTTTTAAAATTTTCCAAACCAAGATTATGTGCAGCGGCTAGCTGGTGTTGTTTTCCTATAAGGATCATGTGCACCGACTCAACAGTGGGGAGATAATGTCATTGTGTCATCTGTTTATTGTTCACTTTCCATAGTCCATAGTGTAAATAATTACCACATGTGTGCGCTCACCCACTCATGTCCAACAAATGTGTGGAGCGCTTAACTATAGCAGACTATAGGAACTCGAAGGGAAAAGCAAAACCGAAACCACATGTGAGTCGAAATGCAAGTGCGAAATAGAAGCTCTGTGCGCTTGAAGCAAGAACAAGGTACGAATCAGTACCACACGAAAGCGTCAACTCGCTGGAGCGCGCGACCAACGCCAAACGAGTCCCGGTAAGGCGCGCAAACACGCAGCGCGAGTGAGAAAACACACAAAACAACGGAGAACGGAAGCAAATAAATAACGCAACCCGCAGCGTTCATTTTCGACTGTATTCGAGAGGCATCAGTTCTATTGCAGTGTAAATTCATCCCTGGTGCGGTGAATGCGCGTTGCAATAGCTTTGCGAATGCTATTAGTAAGGTAGCAAGGTTCTTATGGGAAAAGTACAGCTATGCCGTGCGCAGCAAAAATTACCAATAGACAAAACCAATAGCCTATTGGGTTATTGACACCAATAGCTATTGGTGTCGGTCTATAGGTGTATTGGTACCTTTTGGTGTATTGGTCAGTCCTATAGGTGTATTGGTACCATTGGTGATTGGTCTAGTCCTATAGGTGTATTGGTATCATGGGCCTACTGGAGCATCAATTGAAATATGGCCAAATGCATGACAAGGCGTTTAGTTCACTGCATTCATTTGGCCATGCTACACTTGCTTCAGCAAGTTTCTAAACACAACGTGGTCCCACTACCCTTCAAATACCACAAAGCCGTAAGTGCTGGTTGACTGCAGCTTTATTGGCCGACAGGCTGTCGAATTTCCGGTGCATATATTCCTCGCGTCAGGGCTGCAAGACCTTCAAAAACAGTATGGCAATAATTAGGAACTTCCGCAATAACTGCACATTTTAATAAGTGTGTCTAGCATTTCGTCCAGGCGAAACATAGCACTCTACGGCAGCACGCCGCTCGACCAAGAACTACAGTGCGTCAGTACGCAGATGTGGTCGGAACGCTTCTAAAGCTAGACATTCCGTTTCGATTCCATCTGGATGAAACATTACCCGCGGCGCTTCATTTCATCTGTACAAAACGCTATATGCACAGTTGTTAATCGGAACACAAAGTCTTACATGCATTTGTACTCAGTTCACACGTGGTTGCATCGATAGTGGCTTTTCCAAAAATAAAAGCGCCGCTCTTCGACCTGCTCTGCTATTTTTAATAAGAAGTTTTATCAGGAAGTAAAAAGCTTCTACAGCTTCGCGGTGAAAAGAAATGTATACATACCTTCAAATGCGAAAATCCGAGCTGCGTAATGCGTGCACGTTCGTCACACCACCGAGCGTGAAGACAATATAATCCTTGAATACGAGCGACGCCGAAGGTGTCTTTACGTTCTAGTGGTCCACAGATGATGTCCTCGTAGCTTCATATTTAAAACTAACAAATACAATGTGTGGAACTAAAATTCACAAACACGGTGGCTGGCCGCTGAGATGAACGCCCGCGCCGCGGGATCGTGCCGAAGCGCCGGTCATGGAAGAAGCCATTTTGCTTTGTTTAGCATACGAAACCTCCGCCAGGTTCATATTGTCAGAGAAGCATTATTGAGCAGTTTTAATTAATGTATTTCACCTTAAAATTATAATGCAATTTTATACTGCGGGCTTAATTATTTTGGTGTTAATTTTGATTTTGTAGGCTTTAATTTCTGCAAACATATATCAAGTACGACACTTATCCTAAGAATCGGCCGTTGAATCGGCACCCAAAACAAATATGGCCGCTCTGCGGCACAGCGAGATTGGAAAAATTAGAGGCGATGGTTATGAAGGCGACCGCTGACGCTCGCGAAAAGATCTATAACTACTGTAGGCACAGAATCACACGCGCGGTGTTTTTTGCTTGTCGCAAGCATTGCGGGCAACCCCCATGCGTCGGCGGCTGCAACTCGTTGCTACCAGGAAATTTTTAAGCGCTACAGGGACATTATTTTTGAGGCGTGCTAAATGCAAAATGCTTGCAGCTAACGTGAATCGAATGTTTTCGGGCAGAAACATTGCTTGCAGGGCGGCAGATTCATTTTGACCAGCGGTGGTGTGTACTGAGCGCCGCAGCGCGAGATCTACACACGGGCGGTTTTACCTTTCGCCTCGATCTGGAAAACAACCGCTGCGGCCGGGATCGCACCCCCGTCCTTGGGCTTAAGCCTTTATTTAGTGACGCTATGGGCTTAGCAGCACACCGCCTAAAAAAAGCTAACAGCTCTACTTTTTATTAGTGCCTGTAAACCAATAGCGCCGGACAATGTATTTGACCAATAGATATCCCCTATTGGTCTATTAGGCTGATACAACCAATAGCTATTGGTCCCACTATTCCAATAGCTTTTAGTCCCAATAGCTATTGGTCCCATTGGGACCAATAGAACCGATACGAATTGGTCTATTGGACCAATACATGTCACTCTATCGGACCAATAGATTTTGTATTGGTCCTATAGATACTCAAATAGAGCCAATAGCCTGACCTATAGGACCAATACATTATTTCTATTGGACCAATACAAATTTCTATTGGAATTTTTGCTAGGGTATGTACTATTTGTTCGTTTTTTCAACCCATTTCGCCAACCAAGCAGACCACGTGTGCCGTGCTTTAGTGATCGAGGCTAGCATGTGGATACTGTTTCTTCATTGTTTGCTAATGTTTCAGTCACATTTTGTCAGCCGCGGAAACATCGTGGTGCGTTAGGCAGGCCGTCGTACGCACATTTCCATTTTTTTTAATTTGATCATGCTAGAGCACTGCGCAAGCCACAATTCCTAGGCCCGGCCCGAACCCGACAATTTTTTTATTATAAGCCCGGGCCCCACCCGTACCCGGCGAAATTTAATAAAATAAACCTGAGCCCGTCGGACTGTATTGAAATATCAGCCCGCGTTCGAAAGACTTTAAACATGAGTCCGAAAAAAGTTGGCCTTTTCAACCTGAAAACGTAACCATAGAGCGAGTATATTGTACTTGCAATTTTTAAACTTGGACCGAGCTTTGTAAATATATATCCGGACACAGAAAAATTAATTTTGGAGAATATCGTTGAAATATATTTTTAACAGAGCTCCAGTGACTTCGCGCTTCAATTTTTTTCATTTAACCTAATTCAATTAGCTAACTTTTTGGTATCAACAATCACGAATTTCCGGCGCATGACTGCCGGGCTTCAGACACTGCATGCATGCGCCCGGGCCAGCGAGGCACGAAAAAAAAAAATTGTTGAAGGCCGAGCCCCGCTCGGTCCCGAGAAAATGCGTCCCACCTTGCCCGGTCCATTTCAGTGCAATAATCCACACAATACACACGATATGCTTTGAATAACTTCACTCAAGGCAGCGAAAACGATCAACATTCAGAACTGTAATTCTCAGAAAAGCACCATATGGCGCACTTTATAACGGGATCATTTTAAAACTGTACAGTTCAGTGGTACGCTGGCCATTCATTAACATAAAACAATTACCATATTACGAATGCACAAGTTCATTAAAAGTGCTGCCCACGTCTTGCAGACGCAAGATATTATGAAACAGTTAGGAATTCAACAAATAAAAGCAGGATAAAACAAATCGCAAATATAAAATATTTGTAGCAATCACATAAATTTATTAGGGGTATAATCCCACAACACGCTATTGCACTACCCTTACAAACCGCATGGGCCATGGCCCTTCGAAATAAGAGACCGCCGCAAGCATATGTCCTCTCTAAATTACAAACAAAAAAATAACCAAGAACATTCAAATATCAGCGTAGCGCAAGCTAGGCTGCTCTTGCAATTACACACACAAAAATATCATGTGCAGCGGCTTAAGAAACATCAAAACCGAGAGTGAACTACTCAACAGCAGCATAGCGGCAAGGTGCGCCGCCTCGGTGTCTCCTCGGGCGGGGCACACCAGCGCCACGCGCGGCGATTAACATGTTCGGCTTTAAGGGCGCTATGGGGAGAAGGCGGCGCTTTTTCCACTACCAAGGTATTCTAAGGTATAAGCTTGGGCGTGTTGGTACGACATTCTTTTGAACAGCGCAAGTAGACGAGGACGAGAAGTGGACAAGACACAGCGCTGTGTCCTGTCCACTTCCCGTCCTCGTACTGTGTCCTGCCCACTTCCCGTCCTCGTCTACTTGCGCTGTTCAAAAGAACCAAGAATTCTAGTTCACTATAGTTGCCAGCGTAACCATGAGGGGCAGCGTCCAGCGTCGGCATGGAGGAAGAAAAATGTTAGCGTCGGTCGCGGTCGGAACAAGTCAGTGTTGCCAGCACGCGTTTCTCGAGTATGCTGGCAACAACGTCCGGTCGGCGGGCGGATTTTAGACGAGAGCTTCGCCGCTGCGACATTCCAAAGAAAACACAATAAAAACAACGTGAGCCTACTCTTGCTACCAGACCACTGCCTGGTGGTGATCTCTGCGCCCCATGCTGCGCCCTCAAGCGTACTTTTTTTCTTTCTTTTTTTTTGTCTTTCCCGTGATGGCGGCGTTGTTGAAGCGTATAGGCATGGAGGAAAGAATACTCAGGAGAGGCCCCTAGCACCCCAATGCATTGCGCAAAGTGTGGAGGAAGTCACGTGAATTTTCTTGAGCCCATAGACAATGTTGCTTACTTGTTTACAACTGCGGCGGCCACATTTGGGTGAATAGAACGGACAAATTTTTGAGGCGCTTGGTATGTGGCTGCCTCGCCACGCTTGCAAACCAGCGCAGTCGCCACGACAAACGGTTTTAAATTAGGCCGGTTTTAAAACTCTGCCGTCGGAGGCGGCTGCGTTCGCCATCCCGCCAGCCTGTTGCTATGACGACGACAAACGCTACTTTGCCAGGCTTAAGAGCTGAAAAATCGTCCTTCTATCTCAAAAACGAAGGCCGTTTTTCGATTGAAACTTTGGGTGAGGGTTAGAATGGGCAAATTTAAGGCGAATTCAACAGCTTAGAAGACGACATCGCACCGAGGAATTAGCGACGAAGCTGTTTTCACTTCGAAGCGGGAGGGCAGGGCGACGCCATGTTAGTCAAATCAAACCGGAGACAGCAAAGGATGATGGGATAGAGTGCTGGGCTCCGTGGGCTCAAGTCATGGCGGGACTCGGCTTCACAAATGTGACGTCAGGGTCTCACCTAACCTTTTCTTTCCTCCATGCGTATAGGCCTCCTGCGCTGCCCAGGGGGCGCTGCGCAAGCGGCTTCCGGGCAGTACTTCCGGGTAGTACAAAGCTGCGCGGGTCCCATAGGATCCCGTGTTGACAGAAGCAAAATAAGCTCGACGCTCCCGATTATTTTGCGACTTGGTCACCAGCTCATCCCCGACGCGTCCGACCTATTTCAGCGATCAACTTGGCATTAGGGGGAAAAGCTTTGCAGCGCTAAACACGTTTGCAGCGCCGACGAAAGTGCCGGGACCGTGACGGCGTCTGCTACTCGCACGTTCACCGATCGATGGTAGTACGAAGTGCAATTTTAAGTGAAATTTCTAGTTTAAACTAATACTCTAGGTGACAAAGACTTCTCACAAACAGTCGATCAAAAAAGAAGAGTGACGCAATCGGCGATGATCGCGAAAAAGCCAGCGAGTCCGGCGGACCGCAGGCTCGCCTGCTCTTTTGCGCCGCTCTTTTGCGTACCTGCATACTATGCGTGCACTTTCATTAAACAGTGCTCGTTTGCGTCGCCGTTACGAATACATGGTGCAGCGTTAGCTTGCCGTTTTGTTGCGTGTCTCAGTGACAAAATGCGTGAAGTCTGTTTAGCGATTCCGAAATTAGTGGCCGTAAAACAAAGTGGTCGGGCGAACTAAGAGGCCGCTCGCTTTCCTTGTTTGCTCTCACTTTACTTAATTACGCTCTTGCAGCACACATTCCCAGTTCGCACTTAATAGCATAGAATGAGGGTCAGCAACGGCCGAGTTCCATGAAGCCGACACGGCGGAGGGCTGGGCGGCAAATCGGGTGGGGTAGGAGGAAGCTTTGAATGCAAAGAGAAGAATTCAGCGAATTTCTAATAATATTTGACAATAATCTGGCGAAGTGTGAAGATGTGAGGGCAATTGAACTGGAGGACGCCAATTCTCTGTTCTTGTCTCGCTGTCTAACTACATCAAAACGGGCGTGTCGGCGTTCGGATTCGACGACCCCTGAACTAGAAAACCAACACAGTCAGTGATGATCGTATGTAAATAATCGGGACCCCGCGCCGTGTATGCGGCTGTGTTATGTTATGCTGTGTTATGTGATGTTATAGAAGTATCTCTGCAGGCAGCGGGCGTGTGATTTGGTGCATGTTTTGCGTCCTTTAATAGCGCTTAATTTGTTTATTCGGCGCTATTGCCCCACCTACTTGCTAGTATACATCTACCCTGCCGTTCGTAAATCGTGCGGCGTAAAACGTTACGCAGGAATAATTTAGTTTGCGAAAATACGAAACAAAATTTCCACTCGTTTCAAAGGCGGTGCCAGGCCAGCAGTCAGCTGAGTCGGCTGCGAAATTCTTGCGTTCGCTTGCATGCTCCCGCTGGAGCAACCTTTTGCAGTTACCTTAGGATATAGGATGAGCAGCGTTCCGTGTTTATGCTACTCGTGAACTTTCCTTTGTCGACCGCACGCAAGAAGAAAAAACTGTAACTGTCGTCAAACAGTTAAACCACCCGACCTGGCGATACTGTCCCACGCCGCGACCACAGCGACAGCTCGCTCAAAAGAAAGCCGACAAATCGGCTTCTTTTAGCGGATATTATTTTGTTTAGTCTCTGCAACTACTTTAAGGGCTATTTCATACAGTGTGTAGTCATTTAAACACGCCACGAAGCGCCACAACCAACTTTCACTCTGTCTTGTAATTGAAAACACATGGAGGGCGGCGAGGGTCGTCTGCTTTTGTACTACCCAGAGGCGAAATACTGATTCTATTATCGATGCATTTGTACTAACTGAAATTAACATTCATGATGACCTTGTTTCATCTTTCGAACTTCCGCACTATTCTTCTTTCGCGCTGACGCGCCGTGTTATCAGGGGCGGGGGCATTATGGCCTTAATACATGAACGATATGTGTCGTCATCCTTGTCACCAAGGTTCACCTCTGCCGAATGCCTGGCACTGCGCATCGCGTTGTCAGACACAGATATAACGCTCCTGGCTATCTACAGACCACCCTCCGAAAATGCCAACCTTTTCGTAAGCGAACTAGATGAATTCTTACTTTCCTTTCCCTCAACTTCACTCTTTTGTCTGGCTGGTGATATCAACATAAATACTTTATGTCCGGCGCGCCCGACTGCTTGCGAATATTTAAACGTGTTGGCCAAATCAGGGGTTATTCCAACCATTTGCTCCGCTACAAGGGAAGAATACCTTGGTACGAAATTAGTAACTTCATGTATTGACCATATCAATGTTAGGGCACCATTTTTTCGCATCGATTCGGCAATTATCAAACAGAAACTTGCCGACCACTACTTTGTGGGTTGCCATGTTTATTTTCCCGTGCTGAAAAAGGTTTCACCCCAGCACTTGCAGGTGCCTATTCTTGACGTAGCTAAATTCGATAATTTAGTCAATAATTTTGACTGGGAAGCATTCATGGCAGGGGCAACTGCACGAAATATTTATACTAAATTTGTTACCATTATTAACACATTATAAGGCACTGCACAAAAAACCATCAAAATTAAAAAGAGCAATATGGACTTGCCTTGGCTTACCTCTACCGTTCTTAGGGCTAGTAAAGAAAAAGACAAACTTTGGGAGAAGTGTAGGCGCTCTCCTAACAACACTGCTTTGAGGAACCTACACAAAGTTCATAGAAATAAGGTAACTGCGTTACTTCGGTCAGAGAAGCGCTCATTTTACAGTAAAACCTTCCATGACAACAGACACAACCCTAGGAAAACTTGGTCAACAATTAATCAAATATTCGGTCGACATCCTGCCCAATCAGTTGACGTCTTTGGCAAACACTTCACCAATTTGGAATCCGCAGTTACTGATTTCAATGTTCACTTCGCTAAAACGTCATTGGCTACGCATTCAGCTGATATCCAAGGTTGCGACAAGATTAGCAGTTTAGAATCCTCTGCATTCCTTCCTTTCATGACTTCGTATGACTTACACAACATACTATTTAGTTTTAAGCAAAAGAAGGCGCCTGGTTTGGATGGTATATCTGTCTACGAGTTGCAACGTAACCTTCCCGTTTTAGAAAAGGTACTTCTATTTATGCTGAACAGTTACATTGAACTTGGTTTTCTTCCAGATGAATTAAAAACTGCAGTTGTGAAGCCATTACATAAAAATGGCTCTTTCAAACAGGTTGACAAGTACAGGCCGATTTCGATTTTACCTGCGATTAGCCAAATTTTAGAAAAACACTTAGCCAGAGTAATAACCAACTTCCTGGAAAAACACAACTTATTGTCGAGTTCACAATTTGGTTTTGTTCCTGGGAAGGGGACTGTTGTACTTTTGGAAAAATTGTCGGATTTAATCTTCTCCGCTTTCGATAACAACGAAGTAGTAACGGGTCTTTTTTTGGATGCAAGCAAAGCATTTGATTCTGTTATACCCACAATACTACTGCGAAAACTATATCTACTAGGATTTCGAGGTCCATTCAGCAGACTGTTAGCTAACTATTTTTGCAATCGCTCACAGGTAGTCAAGATTGGTGATAACGTTAGTTCGAAAGTTCTCCTAAAATCTGGTGTCCCACAAGGGTCCGTGCTATCTCCCATATTATTCAATGTCTATGTAAACGACTTACCTAATCATATAACCCACTGCCAAATATTTCAGTATGCCGATGACACTGTTCTTCTTGCTAAGCACTCCGTTTACAGCAAATCAGTTGCAATGTTACAAGGGGATTGTCAATCTGTTATGGACTGGTTTTCCAGAAACTTTTTTACAATAAATAAGCAAAAAACAAAACTGGTTTGTTTTCACAATCCACACAAGCAAATTGATCATACTGTACCCCTCGTTCTTCATGGTTCACGATGTAATAATTGTCAATGCTCTCCTCTTCTATTATCGCCGAATGTAAAGTATTTAGGAATTATCTTCGACTCGGATATGACATGGAACAGTCACCTATCTATGCTCTGCAATAAGCTTCGGGGCTTGTCATGTACTCTTTATAACAGTCGTTTCCTCCTCCCCTTTCCAGTGCGTAAGATTATCCTACATGCACTTGGCTACAGTATCTTGAGATACGGAATCACTGTATTTTTTCACTGTTCTTTCACTTGGCGTACGAAAATAAACTGCATTATAAAAACGCTGCTAAGAAATGTAGCCTACAATATCAACATTCCCGAAAATACCAGTTTGTTCTCTGCTTTACAATTGCCTTCTTTTGACGCTTTGTTTTTGCACACTGTTGTCTCTCGCAATTTTTGGAATAGCGATTTTTTGTTTCGTTTTGTCCCTACAAGACCACTGAGACGTCATCCTTTGTTTATCACGCCCCGATGTTATACGCGATTTGGACGTTTTGTACGAAATTATTATGTTCCCGATATATTTAATTCTATGCCCACTGCTATTTACTCCATTTCATCTAAAAGCGCTCTGAAAATGTATTTAAGAAAAAACTTCTCTGAAGTTGAGTAACCCTATGCCATATTGTATGTATGCATCACATATTGCTTACTTCCTTGATTTTTTTTCCCTTTTGGCTTCATTGTACTACCGTTTCTTTTCCCTCTCCCTTTTCTTTTCTTTTCTTTCTTCTTTTACCCCTGCAGTATTTTATAGTGTCCTGACACTGGCTGCCGAGTACAGCCCGACAAGCCTGTCTGGCTTGGGCTGACCCGTCATGTATTTTGTTCCTCTAAGAAAAATAAAAATATTATTATTATTATTATTATTATTATTTGCTTGGCGACGTGTGATTAGTACATGTGTTTGTGCTGCCTTGTTTCCAGTGGCCTGTTCATATGCAGTGGACTGACACTTGTGCGTATCAGTAGTCCCCCCCCTTCTTTTTTTCCCAAGCATCTAATACTGGTGCTCCTTTTCAAAGTAGCCCCTACATGTCACAATTGTACATACTACCCTGCATTTGTATCACTGCTGCTGTCCCTGCCCTGTGTTTTTTTTCTACCTTTTAGACACTGTTACCCCCTATTCCCCACATCAGCAAGTGTTTTTTTGTCTTTCCCGCGACGGCGAGACAACTTATGTCGGTTGGTGACCTTTCGTTTTTTATATATATTTTTATGTACATACATACACAACAGAAGATGACACTCTGAGAGGTGCTGCAAAGAGCTGCTCTTGTTGTAAAGTTACACACTGTGCTTGGTATACTTAACCTTTATGTTAACCAGTACAGTCGTCAAAACTGTTAACAACAACAAAGAACGAGGTGCCAGCGTATGCACAGAGCAGCAGCTTACGATAGCGCTCAGGTTGCTAAGCCAGGCTCGGCGCATGCGCAGAAGCACTCGAAGATGCGGCTGTGGCTATCGTGAGCTGCCACTCTGTGCGTAGGCAGGCACCTCGTGTTTTGTTGTTGTTAACAGTTTTGACGACTGTACATCCCCAGGCCAGTGCGAATCAATTAAGTTTAGACAACCTGAAATGCAGTAATACGGATTTTGTGTACTATATTCGATGTGTACATTCACACAGCTCAAGCTTACTATCGAAGGAATGCTGACCAGCTTCTTTAGTAGTAGCATGCCACTAACTGCTAAAACCACCTTCTGGTTGCTAATAAAATGTGTGTGTATAAAAGCTGCAAAAAAGAAATTTTATTGCCCCATATGTTGCGTGTGCTCCTCAAACTCATTTTTGGCTGTAAGTGTAAACACAACTTGGTAAATAATAATGGTCCACTGCAGGCCTTCGTCTTGCAGTGGACCTAAGTAGGTTTATGATGGTGACCTTATGCAACAGCAGTTTTTTTGGATGACGTCTGGATGAACTCTGATGTGACTATTTTCCTGCTAAGGCTACAACTAGGAAGTGCATGTCGCATATTTCTGTGCAAGCCACATCTGTTTCTGCATTTTGTTGTGCTAACTTCTGTGAGGTGTCCAGCTTCCACTTGCTGTGATTACTGCTGACTCAAATCAGGCGTCACAACTACGATTATGTCAAATTATTCAGTAAAAAGCTCATTGAAGTTGACATATCCTCATATCCTGATAAAACCACTCAAATTAATCAGACCAAACAACCTTCAACGAACAATAGTAAGCCATCGTGTTTTCCTAATTTGTACCTGTCAAATAAAAATTGGGAGCTACAAAATTCAGAACATGCATATTAGAATTATGGAACAAGCAAGAATAAAAAGAATACACAAATTTGTTCCCAATACTCTGTATTTGTGCAAAATATTTTGTGTTGTACTTCGTTCATTTTTTATATATATAGTTGCTTAACAAGAATGGCTGCTGCGCCTTTTATTTAAGTATTTGACTACAGTGTCTCAGTGGCTAAGGTGTGCTGCTGAGCCCTAGGATATGGGTGCAATCCGGGCTACAGTGGCTTTCTTTGAGATGGTATTGAAAAGCAAAAATGTTCATCTGAAGATTTTGGTGCTTGTTGGAGATCCCCAGGTGGTCAAAATCAGTTTGGAGCCCTCCACCAAGGCCTGCCTCATAGCCCAGGAATAGCTTTGGCGTGTAAATCTTAAAAAATTTAAAGGTAATCTGAATAACTTTGTTTTAAGCATTACGTTATGCACAATTCTGATCTATTAATGTCTGGTCTGATTAATAGATTGCAACTTGACCAGGTCACCTGAGGTTAAATGGTTACCGGCCCACATTTCTTCGGCCACTCAGGTTTTGAAATGTCTTGCGGATTCACGCTGGAGCAGTGATTGTCATTCAATGGTTATGCTGCACAACAGCTATGTGGTTGGTGTGCTGAAGTACAGCCTCCCTATCCTACATCCTGGGACCATGGACATTCCCCTCAAAGCAGCGTCAGGCTCTAAAAAGTTTGTTTCCCCACCTGGCGGACATTGGTCATATTTTAAAATTGTGAATTCTGTGACATAGTCTGAAAAAATAGTCTGTCAAGCCAAAGCAGTGTTTTCTTGTTTCTTTTTTCTTTTTTTTTCCTGTCCAACTCTTTCTAGGGCCTTTTTCCCTACATCACCGATTCCTAACAGAGAAGCATGTAGGTGATTGCAAACGCTGGCAAAACTCTGCTTTTTCAATAAAGAGCCTTCTCTCTCTCTCTGATAGGAAGTCATAGTGGGCAGGGCGCCAGCAGCTACGGCAGGTTGCTCAAACGTCGTCTGCTCTTTATCCAGATTGTCTACCGGACCTGCGCCTTGGGATGCTGCTCCATCGCTGTTAACTATCCTGATGCCCAGTTTGCAACACGTGTGTGCCTGGCCTGCGCCTGCAGACTGCCCTGTCACCCTTGGTGGTGATAGCATCGGCGTGTTTGCTGGCTCAGCTGATGGTGCCCATGCTGCTTCGCCTTGGAACAACGTCACCGCCGATCGTCCAATGATGGACAGCCCCAAGTCAACGTAAACATTTAGCAGCGCTATAAAGCATCCAGGACCTGCAACCCTCTTCAGTGGGCAGTGCGGCTGCAGCTACGGCATGTCGTTCAAACGTCGTCTGCTCTTTCTGCGGGTATACTATTTAAAGAATGCCTACTGTGTTCGTTCTGACGATCACTTTTTGCTGCTGCTTTTCTGCCCAAAATGGGTTACACATATTCGTTCAAATGCAAGGTACAGTTTATACTGCCTTCTCTTGAGCGGGGATGTAGAGTTGAACCCTGGACCTCCCAAACCCGCCCAATCTACAGACCCGCTAGGGTATGGCTCATCCGGCAGTCCCCTTACTCGCTCAAGATCAGATTTAAACCCCGCTCCGGAGATGGAAGATATGCTTTCAGCGATGTTAGCCGGTCAGAAACAAATTGCAAGTGACATTGCCGATATCAAGCAGACTTTTAACTCGTGTTTTGAAGATCTCGAAGCTCGCGTAACATCCTTCGAATCATTAGTTGTTACTAATGACCTAAGGCATCTGAGCGAAAAGTTAAATTCTGAGATTACCTCACTGAAAAAGTCCATGGCGAGGCTTGCTTCCAAAAATGACGACCTCGAAAATCGGTCCCGTCGTAATAATGTTCTTTTGCACGGGTTACCAGAAGACCCCAATGAGAAGGGAGATACGCTTTCATCAAATGTTTCGAAGCTACTAACGGAGGTACTTGAAATTCCCTGCCTGCACATTGAGCGTTCTCATCGTATTGGGAAGGTGCGTGAACGTCGACCACGCCCTGTTATAAGGAGAATTTTGGATTCCGGCTAAAAAATGCGTATCATGAAAACGTCTCTAAACTTAAAGAATCCGATTTTCGTATAACAGAACATTTTTCGCTTAGGGCGCGTACCATACGAAAAAATCTATACGACGCAACGTCGTCATTCCGAAAAAATGGTTCAGAAGTTAAAATTCGGTATGACCATGTGTACATCGATGACAACCGCTGTGTGGGACGAGATATCAAACTCAATTAAACAGGACCAAAGCCACTCTGTCAAAACCCCTGTACAACCTAGGCTTGCACTTTCTTTCCCACGGTAACTGCCACGTAGGGACAGTAACAAACTTAATATGATAAACCTTAACGCCGGAAGTATCACTAAAAACTTTACAAACTTTCTAACCCTTGTATCCGTATAGTCCCCTGACATAGTTGGCATTACCGAAACTTGGTTGCATTTCGGCATCTTCGACTCCCAATTCACTCCTGGGTATATCGCAGTTCGAAATGACCGTCTAAGTGAAAAAAGGTTGACGTGTTGCTTTACTTATCCGTTCAAATCTTAAATTTTCCGTTCTGCCCCCTCCTCCTGATATATATCTGCTTGGTGTAAACTTTATCTTAGCAAACAATGTATCGTCATCGGCCTTTTCTACGACCCACCTGCTTCAGCAATCGATACATTATACAGTTTAAGTCAATTTATGACCAGTCATAGCCTCAGACAGTGTAGTCTAATATTAATAGGGGACTTTAATGTCCCAGGCATCGACTGGTCATCGTTGACCTACTCCGGTCATGACACCGCAATCGGGAGAGAGTTGATTACGCTTTCCTTAAGCCTTCACCTTACGCAGATTGTCAATGCCCTTCGAGACTGACCACAACACTTGACGTGATTTTTATAAATTCCAGGCTGAATCAAAGTATATCTTGTGGTATAATTGGTGGTATTTCCGACCACAGGGGCATCCTTGTATCTATTCCATGTATATTACCTAAACCACATGCCGTCTTTACAACGTTTCGAGATTTTACCCATGCAGATGATAGCTGTATTGTAGATACCTTGGCAAATGGTTTTGACTCCTTTTGCAACCTTAATCTCCATGACGACGTTAATGATCTTGTAAATTACTTTACGGGTGTTGTTGAGTATTGCATTGACTGCTTCGTGCCTCTTGGAACGAAGAAAAAGAACCCGATTCACGAAAATATCACGATTCATCCAAATTCTTGGATGAGTCGTGACATTTTACATGCATCGAGAAAGGTTAACCGATTGAGGCGTCAGAAAAATCCCACCAATCCTCAGAGCATTGATCGATTTCATAAAGCAAAAGAGCTGCTTCGGAGTAAAATTAATGCCGCTAAGGATTTATATTTCGGCATCCAGCTGAAAGGATTGTAAAAACGAACCCCCGTAAATATTGGAAGTCTATTTCACCAACTGACACTTCCCTCACTTCATTTCTTGTTGGCGATCAAATCATTTCCGAACCTGCAGTGATTTCTGAAGCCTTCAACACATATTTCAATTCAGTCTTTGCAAGAGATAACGGCGTTATTCCATCCTTTTCGAGCTCTACAGGTAATCCTCCAATCCCCAGTGTGTAGGTCTGTGAGCAAGGAGTCTTGAACCTCATACTGAATTTAGATACGAAAAAAAGGCGCTGGACCCAACGGCATTCCTAATTCTTTTCTTGTGCGCTACTCCCTTTGGACATCTCGTTATCTTACTATTATTTTTAGAAAATCGCTTAACACTGGAATTGTTCCGTTGGCATGGAATCATGCCAAGGTACTTCCATTTTATAAAACAGGCAACAAGCAACTATTGTCGAACTATAGGCCAATCTCTATAACCACGCACTCATGTAAACTATTGGAACACATAATTTATAAACGTATAATAGAGTATCTTGAATCACATAACATTCTTTTGAACGTTAAGCACGGTTCCCGCCGTGGTTTTAGTACCGTAACCCAAAATAGAATTTACACGACTTATCCTGCAGCCTTGATTCCGGTAACCAAATAGATGCTATATTCATAGACCTCTCGAAAGCATTCGATACAGTGATTCATTCAAAATTGCTAAGCTAAATGCAATACTAAACAACCCTTCTCTTGTTCAATGGATTTCTAGTTTTCTTTCTGCGCATACGCAATCCGTAAGTTTCAATTCCGCCAAATCCTCTACCACCGACGTATCTTCAGGTGTTCCGCAAGGATCTGTGCTTGGACCGTTGTTATTTTTACTTTACAATAATGACTTACCGGCTAGCGTAACTTCAAACATACGAATTTATGCTGATGACTGAGTGCTGAATCAAGTAATTCGTTCACCTAACGACCACCACATTCTTAATGAATCCTTTGCGAATTTCTGTTCTTGGTACAACAACTGGCAAATGAAAATTAACTTTAATAAAATTGTTATCTTATCCTTTACCAACAGCTTATCCCCAGCTCATTTTTCATTTTCATTTAACAACTGTTCACTGTCCAGAGTAAATACTTACAAATATCTTGGTGTCACATTTGATGACAGATTATCTTTGACAAAGCATATCCATTGCATTACCGCTAAAGCTCTGGAAAAACTCGGCTACCTACGTCGCACCTTATCTAAAGCTCCCATAGATATTAAATAACTCATGTACAAGCTATTAATCCGCCCAATCATCGAATAAACCTCACCTGTCTGGAATCCGCACAACCTGTTTGAAATTAATAAACTTGAATCTGTTCAAAGAAAAGCCAGTCATTTCAAATGCCACCGTTACGACATGAATTTTTCGCCCTCTACTGCAATGACCACCCTTGATTTAACCCCGCTTTCCACACGCCGGTGCATTGAGTCATTAAAACATTTACATTCTGTTGAGCTCGCAGGGACATTTACCTTACTTTTTCCAGGCCATCCATAACGCGAAGCCATCACAACCTCAATATTACTCCGATATTTGCCCGCACAAACACATTCAAAAATAGTTTCTTTGCTCGCACACTATAATGGTGGAATGCTTTGCCTGGCCGTGTTCGATCCCTACCACAGAAAGACTTTTTTTTTGACAGCCCTGGCGGCCGCTTTTCTGATGGAGGCGAAAAGCAAAAACGCCCGTGTGCACGAGATTTCGGCGCACGTTAAAGATCCCCAGGTGGTCAAAATTAATCCGGAGCCCTCCACTACGGCGCGCCTCATCGCCTGCGTTGCGTCGGGGCGTGAAAAACCTACAATCAATCAATCACTTTTTGACAGCCGTAGAAACCTCCTAGTGTTCACCTTTCCACCTTACTTTTTTCATGTGTGTTATATTATGATAGTCTGTACCTCAATTATACAAATAAATATGTAATTTACTTACCGATTTGTCTTATTTTACCTTATCTGCTTTTGCCGCTATCCTAGTCTGGGCCTGGTGTTTGTTCTTTGTTATTTTTTTTCTGCTATTTGATGTGCAAACTTGAACTTGTCTGCTATTGTATTTGTACTTTGTGTACCCACTCCTGCTATAGCCCTATTTGGGCTGCAGTATTTATAAATAAACAAATAAAATAAAATAAATCTTGGTACTAAAACCTATTTGCAAATTCTTGCAGGCTTTGGTGGGCACGAATAATAAAATTTCATACTGGTTTAAATTTAACATTCGTGGTTGTTGTTGTTGTTATAGTCCTTTATTAGTCGAGGGAAGGCCATGCGGCCAAAATAGAGGTAGGGGCAGGAGGGGAAGGGAGGAGTAGCCCATTTCAAAAGACGATGCGTCCATGAAGACGGCACAGGGGTTCCCTTCAGACCGCGGAGGTCAGGCTAAAGGGAAGATCTAACATTAGGGGATTTTCACGACCGGAGTAGGCCCCAGTCTACACTAATCTTGAAAGATCACTCTCTACGCCGAACAGCCCAAAGGGTCTGATAAAATTTGGATCCTCAAATGGAGGATCATCTTCTGAGGCATCGGGAGGCATAGCATTGGTGAAGATAGGCCGGTACAGTGAAAACGCGGAGCAGCGCCAGATTAGGTGGTCAAGGGTGGCGAATATGGTCATCCGGCAATGGTGACAGTAAAGAGGTGGAGACCCCGCTGGGTAAATCCATTTTCTAGTGATGTGGGGTGTGAGAGCTGCGTTGGCCCTAGCATTGTTGACGAATACTTCCGCAGAGCGAGGCATTGGGGGAGCCAGAGCCAGGTAGCCAGGAGGGGTAACGGAAGAAAAGCGGCACTTCCGTGCCTGGCGTGCGTCAAAACAACAATTCACAATTACTCCTTTTTTTTAGAAACTTACCCACATATTCGGAGCTGTTCTGCACAACTCTGGTGTAATGTGGAAAAGCCATCCATGCCAGTGGTGTAACTCTTCCTATTGCTGGATTCCTCAACATCTTCGAGACCCAGCCGAAGCAGCAGCCATTGCATTGGCTCTTCCTCCTGTATTAGCGTACTTAGAAACTTGCAGGCAGCATTCGGGTGCTTTGCCTTGGGATTTTCACAGCGACCATTTCCTTTCAGTGGCCCTAAACTGTCATTGTCCCTGCCCATGCATATATTCATTGGAATAATGTGGCACGTGCTACTACCTGTGACCTTGCGTTCAAGGCATTTACACCCTGCTCCAAGACTGCCCCATCCTGTACCTTGTCTCAAAGCTAAGAATGTTTACCTCTGTCGGGCCTCCCACCTCTCTCACCCCACCCCCCACTCTTTTTCCATGGCAGATGGGTGCATCTAAAACGATCGTTAAACCCACACTCATTATTACCACTTTTGGGCAAACTTCACAGGATTTCACCTAACCCAACAATTGCTGCTGCTGCTTCAATATCCCCTCACACTACACCCCACCTGGCATGGCTCTCCCACAAACTCCCATACCTCTCTCCCCCTCCTCCGAGCAGTGGAAGGGCTTGCTGCACAGCAACTTGCTCAGACAGTGAGTTGATGATCTCCCAGTGCAGTACAGCTGTGAATGCACGCAGCCTACCTATGGGACTGGAATAACCACCCACTGCTTCTTTTTCTGTTCCCCCTTTCCCTTATTTTAATAAATGTTTTCAACAATGCTGTAAATATGCTTGGAACTTAGCAATAGAACACTTATTATGCAGTGTTAAAATTTGCAAACTACTCTGACCAAAATCGTTATTTCTTAAAGGCCAACTGCACTCAAAATTTCAACCTCTTGAAAGCACTATTTCTGTATGGTCTGCTGAAAAAGAAAGCAAGATGAAAATACAACAGCTGAAATACGTTCGTGGAAGCCGCAAGCGGTCAGCAAAAATCGGCGATTTTGAAACCAAAATCGAGAAGAGCGCAGTCATTGGAGGGATGTTGCGGCTGTCCAGCGAGCGGCTGGACGGTCAGCAGCTTGGGAGCGACCCTGCGTGCAAGTTCTGCGTGCGCATGGGGCAGCAAATACGTGAAGTGTTCACAGCAGAGCTCGACTGGTTCTCCAGCTGCGTGGCTGGCCAGAGGAAGAAGCCCCCGTTGGCTGGAGCACAACAGGCACGTCATAGCTGTTTGTGATGCGCTGGCAGGTGCAGCGTGGTCTGCCGCAGAGCTTTCTTCCAACTGATTAACGAAGCGTTTCACGGGGCCACCACTATTGTCCCAGCTGATTTGGTGGTAGTTACTACAAATTGATAAATCTGGCCGAGCTGAAATGTGAGTATCGTTGGCCTTTAATGAGTAACCCTGACCATTCCTTGATTTTTCCAGGTGCCATTCTGTCACGGGGCATGGTGGACAATTCCCATGGCTGACCGTTGATGACAATGACGAGGGAGAAGCTGCGAGGGGGCGAAGCCAGCACTGACTCTCTCATGGCCATTTTGTAAATGATGTAAAACAGATCACTCATTACCTTCAACCATGGCTCGTCTTATCTGCTGTGCCACAGCATTACAATTCTTTGCTAAGTTTCGCAGTTGCTACAAATCCTGTTGTAGAGCAAACCTTTTAGTCACCTTAAAGGGGCCATTAGGACAAAATACCAGTTTCATCCAACACATTGGGTGTTTTATAGTGCCCCTACTGCTTGCCAAGCAGCGAATGATGCTTTATTCATTGAGAGATTACACGATTTAAGCCAAAATTTCAATCCTCTCGCTAAATAGTGTCTTTTGTGATGTCAGCGATAATGTATCCAGGGAAAGGCATTTGAAATGAATGTTGAGCATGTTAACTAGGGCTGCAGCAGATGGAGAAACCTTGCCTGGCATCCGACAAGGATGCAACATCTTGCGGCGACAGGCCTCCGCGTAAGCGACGCAACTGCATACACTACATGGATACATGGGCCTCATCATCATTCCCTCTTGAACTTCATCTGCGAAGTCAACATTTTCATGTTCAATTAACTTTTGTCATTATCAACTCCTACTCCCTCATCTATGCCCTGTGGCAAAATAAATGCCTTAAAATTTCATTTCTTCGTTTACCATTGTCCTCTAGATGGCGCATGAATACCACTCAGGCCCACTGTCCACACTTACTTTTTTTAGCGTATTCGCACCTGGCTTGTATTCGTTACAGCATGTACAGTGGCGTAACTAGATACGATGGCGCCCATGGCAAATATATTTTCGCGCCCCTCATGATTAGGGAGATAGTGATTATTATTATTATTATTATTATTAATTTATTATTGTTATTATCATCATCATCGTAGCCATCTGGCTGTTTTGGGAAAGCGAATTAGTGGTTTTTTATTGATTGTTCCTAACGGTGTTCCTAATTCCTAACAGTCTTAGCATATGTATGCATCGTACCACACGCCAGGAGTCCACAAGGTACGAAAGAAAAGTGGAAGAAGAAATGGACCTTGTCGGTCATCGGTTTTCGTTTCGCTTGACACGAACTAGGTCTATGAAATATGTTGCTCAAAATTATTTATTGCAAACTTCATATCTGCATACTATGCCCACATTTTTATATTAATGCCAATGATCCGTACGTTAAAAAACTCATCCCGGCAATCCCCAGGTGTTGTGTCCTGGTCGCATATCTACAGTGAACTAGTTCACTCTACGCATATCACTGCCGCTTATGACGCGAGTACTGATGCTCATCGTCAGCAAGTTGCCAAGAAAAACGCGTTCTGTAAGTTTGAAAAGCTTTATTTAGATCATTTTGTTATTATTAACACCAACATGTGAATACTATACACTAGGCACTCCGTAAAATCTGTAGCAGCCCTTTCCGTGCTTTGGATGAAGCAGACCGTTCTATAATGTCATCAAAGTTCGTTTTTTTAGTTTCGACTCTTCCAACGCTGGGAAGAGAGAGTTCAGAAAGTCTGCACTGTCCCATTGTGGCTCTCAAATAGGAAAGTATCAATTTCAGCTTGCTGAAGGACCTCTCGCAGCCAGTGAGAGAAAGTGCAGTGCTATATCTAAATGAAGATGCGATGGTTGGGAAATAGACTTCATACTGAACGAAAAATTGCAGAAGTTCTCGAGATCTTGACACTTTCTGTGTAAACCCGCCGGAAAGCAGCAGTCGGCAATGGAAATGTTTTTTAGAGGTCGTGCGCGTAAATGTCGGTACGGTAAAAATCGCCAAAGGTGTAGCTACTTATTTTTAGTTGATTCTATTAGGACAGCAATGCAATTCATTTAGGAATTTGGTTGCTGATGACTTCAACTTACCTCCCAAAAATAACGTAAATGGAGAATGACGGCTGCACTTCATCAGTACCGAAATCTGGAATAGTTTGTCCCAGGACATAAAATCTGCTGTTAACTTTCCCCTTAAAATAAAGAAACATTTCCTTGCCCTCCTTAATGAATCTCTGACTAACAGTCAATCCCGAAATAGTAACAAAATCGTTAATCACTTTTCTGCCAATATCACTACGTTCAGCGAAAGTTGACAGCCTATTAACTATATATAGCCTTTTTTATCTGTGTATAAAAATTGCATATTTATCTTATCCTACCCAAGTTTGAGTGTGTGAACATATGTTTTTACAATGCCCTATCTTCTTGTAGATATTCGCAATGTTTTCTCATCTTATATTCTGTGTCCGGTTATAATGCCTTGTATCGAAACATTGGATAGCTTTCGGGTTTGGGGCGAAGCAGTTTTGTCAAACTGTAATGTTAGAATTAGAAATAAAGTGAAATGAAATGAATTCTTGTCGTCGCCGTAGCACGGCTTGGTTATGTCCAGGAGAAAGCCAAACTTGGCATCGGTGTCGTGCAGGCGACGAAACTTCTCGTCGATTGCAGAATGAGAACGGTCGAGTGTGGATTTCGTGACCCTCTCTATTCCGTGCTCAGCCGTTAACATTCCTCCTTTCGGCTTTTCACCAGGCATCTGACTTTTTTTCTTGAACTCCTTTCAACATCGACATCTCAGGCGTCACAGAGACCATGCCATTCATCGAGTGACTCACTCACTACCGTTTCCCTTTCGTCATGAAAGTGATCTCCGAGAACTTTTATGTTTAAGGCAGCCTCATGAAAGAAGCATTTTTGAATCCTGCATCCTTTTCTGATCAAGATTTATGCGAACCAGCATCTTCTTCCAAAAGCCTAGCAAAAAAATCATAGCTTTACATCCGCTTGTGGAATAGTACGTGTGGCTTCACTTGTTGTTTCGCTTGTTTCTTCGCCGCAATTTGCCGTCCCTTGGGGAATTTCAAGTGTCTCGTTCACCCATCTGCTCCATTACCTGGAGACGACCGCTGTAGCCCGGAGTGCAGTGCCCGAACTGATGTGCCCGGACTGACAGCTCTCTTTATCCCATTCTTCCTCTCTCTCTCTCCCTCTGTCACTCTCCACTTTATCCTGTCACTCCCCCTCTACTCCCCTTCACCTGCACTTGGTTGTATGCAGGTGAGCTCCCTGCCGAGCTCAAAATATCCACTGTGCTGTTCCTTTCCTTTTCCTCCCCCGCAAACCACAACCACCGCCACCGGATTCATCGCTTCGACCCTTGCTTGCCGTCTGGTCGGTCTGCCACTCTGACTTGACAACAGGCACAGCATCTTTTAGTTTCTCCCAACTGTGCGCTGAGCGAGAAAAAAACACTTCGGTGGCCCCAAAAAAGATCATCATCATGGTAACTTGCTTTGAACAATGTACTCCAACCAGGCTGAGCGAGTGATTGCCGCAGTTTACGAAGATTGCCAATTGTTTTTTTTCCGCTATTCTTGGACTGACACCACTTTTTTGTCCAGCCATTACGACAGCGTTGTCGTAGCCACGAGCGGCTCACTACCATCGCCTAACTTCTTAAATCGGTCATTTGGCATTGACCAGTTGTTTATTGGGTGTTTGAGTGTTTAAACCTGTCACCCGTTTCCTTGAATTATAGTCCATTGTCGGAAGATATGGGGAGTCGACTCCAGAGAGCCAACAAACCCCACCGAATCCACAGAGCACAGGTGACAAAGGGGGTGGCCGTCTGATGTGCGGCTTTCGCCGACCAGAGCGGCAATTGTCACCCGTTTCCTTGAATTAGGGTGCACTGTCGGAAGATATGGGGAGTCGACTCCAGAGAGCCAACAAACCCCACCGAATCCACAGGGCACAGGTGACAAAGGGGGTGGCCGTCTGATGTGCGGCTTTCGCCGACCAGAGCGGCAAGAATGAGCAAGAGCCTTGAACAAAAACAGCACAAAGACTTATATTTAGACAGGCAAGTTACAAACACAAGCACGAGGTAACGGATCGATAACGACAGACAACTTAGATGGAATTCAAATACAAGAAACAGTCTAAAATTAGACAAAATTATACAACCAGGAGCGCTAACAGATGAATATTACGAATCGGAGCAGTTAACTAAAAGAAAAACGAACAGTTCGATGCTTATGAGAGACAGAGTCCCAGCATATTCACCGACCGGGCCGGACGATGCACCGCTGTCGGAGGCGATTCGGCTACCTGGGAAGCGTGGCTTCGCTGTAGGCCAGGCCGTCCGAGACGATCACGGTGCTTCGAGGCCCGGGAGTACGTTGGAGTCCTCCAGGGCGCGGGTCGCCGATGGTGTGATGTACAAACTGGCAGGTGCAGTTGTCAATCACGACGTCCAAACGTAGCTGGTTTGCTTAGGCGCGGCTTCTCTTTTTATAACCGTGCCGGCGCGGAGAGGGAGAGCACAACACACAACGCGCCCGCCGCCGTCAGCGAATAACTTCACTCTTCTCCCTTCTAGAATCATCGACGCTCTTTAGCACTGGCAAGGCCACCCGTGCCTCCTCGAGAGTGCTCGAAGCTTCGGTGTAAGTTGAGCGGCGGAGCTTTTTATTTTGGTATTGGCTTGCCGGCGAGCCGACTACTGGTCGTGTTACCGCCTCTTCGTTCGCGAAAGTTCCAGCCCTGTCTCGGGGCGAATAGAACCGAGCTGAATGAATCGGACGACTGAAGAAGAGTTAGGCGCTGTACAATAAAATGAAAAATTTATAAGGTACTTTTAGACGTCGTACGCTCGAGTTTGTGACACAACCTAATTAGAAAAATAACCGCTACGGCTGCTATTAGGAGCCAACCGCGCAAGCTCAGGAGCGCGCCTTCCACTGAGCATTCGCGGTGTGTAGAATTGTTGATAGAACACGACCATAAGGCTTTGGTGTGAAAATAAAAGAGGCCGCCTACAATCTACTGCACGTAGTTCATTGTAAGAATACCTGCAACGGGTTAATCGAATTGTAAGGGTGAAAATTTTAAGCGCGCCCTAGGGAGCCTACATGCCGTCGTCTTTTAGGGTGGTGTCAGACCGCTCGCCGCCGCCCGCCAACACACAGTGTTGCCCGTCCAGGTATCCATGGCAACGGGCGACGAGAGCGCCATGTTGTCCCCGGCCAGTTGTTCCTGCTGCGTCGGGCACGTTGGCGCGGGTGTGGAAGCTGTGCTATGCGCTGCAATTAACCAAAGCGCTCTCAAGCCAGCCTGTGCCATAACACCATCTTCGCGCTAACTGCCTACTTTTGAAGGAGAAATGCCAGGCTGTTGCGTGCCGCAATGCACAAACCACTGCAGACAGGGCGTACGAATGTTCCGCTTCCCGACCAGCCCTAACCGGCGCAAACGATGGATTGCTCAAGTGAAGCAAGATTGCTGGGAGCCCACCACTGCTTCCCGTGTTTGCGAGGTGAGTACTGAAATGATTGCACGCAGCTCTTTAGCGTGCGTTTAGTGTGCCTGTTTTTTGCCCTCTGCCAATTTAACGTTGATTTTGTCGTGCGCCGACATGCAACGGATGACAGTCGCCGATTGCGAATCGTCAGCGCTAGCTAGCTCCGCAGTATTCAGCAGCTTTTCTTTACCACGCTTTGGTCGTGCGGTTGACATTACGGAATGTCTGTGTGTGGCGATTCCAGCCATTGGAACTATATATGCTCCTAACTTTGCACGGTATAATCGTGCCGTGTTTACAACAGAGCGTTTATAGGGAATCGCTTTTTTCTGGATCCGGATATTTTGGTGCACGAACATAGTCACCGAATGCTGCAGGCATTTTTTCTTGCTCATGTTTATATATTGGTTAGACTACGGTTTTAATGTTTGAGAGATGTGTGTAACAAATATAAGCACAGGTATTGCTTCGGTGCCTAAACCAAATAGACGTAAAACCAATGGAATGACTGTGAACAAATAACACTGTTGAATGTTTTTGTCCGGCTAGCTTAATTATTTATATGGACGGTTCTATTCATTGATTTACTCGTTTATGATAATGGACAATTCGTCAAGCGGTATTGATGGTCCGATCTTACGGCTGAAATCATACCTCCGAGAAGGCTTTTTAAAACAACACGACTGGAGTGAGCATGAAACCTAGTGTAGTTATAAGCTTATGCCGTAACTTGAATGAAGCCTTTTGGCTTCAGCTTATGGGATTTCATAGAACGCTAGAACTGGCTGCTGCATTTAGTCCATTCCGACCTCCCCCCGCTTTCCCCAAAAGAGGAAAAAAATAAAACGGAGTGAAGTACCTTGGTACCGTGTGGATTCTGTTTCTGGGTTTTGTTATTTCCTCAACGTTTATTGGGTTTTGTGTCGATCGTGCTTGTAAACAACTTGTGATCACAATAGACCCTATGCGAAATTGCTTGGTGATCTAGCAACACTGATGTAAACGAGACCGTCGGCCATATTGGTACGGGCGCCGATCGGGAAGTCTCGTATTGTTTACTGTGGAAGAGTAGGTGACGGTAACGCGGTATGGCTCAAACTGGACGGTGTTTTCTGGCTCTCGACCGCAGATTGTGGACGAAGGACTTGCCTGCGCTGCCGACTGTGTCTGAAGACTCATACCACTCGGGGTGCCGCGCCAAAGACCCATCCGAGCGGCAGCGGAGCAGAGCATGCCGCCTAGCCACCGAGGCGCATTGCTCGCCTTCATCGGTGCGGTCAAACACGTGCGACTCGCAGTAAGTAAATCCTTCTTTGCTTTTACTTGACGCGAGTTAACCGGTATGAGCATTTGTAGAGCACTTTGTTCATCGTTGTTTACCACGCAAATGCGTAGCGGCGACCCTGTTGCAGTAACCCTGAAAGAGGAGAGCGACAATCGCCAGACCGTACCGCTAGTGGGTGGATTAGGTATTTTCAAATGCTGTACATGGAATTTACGGGATGATTTTTGGCGAAGATGTTTACGGAAAGGTTGCGGCCGTTTTCCGTGACGGTCGTCCGCCCGCGCGTTTGCCGCAAAGCAATCGTGCTTTGCGGCGAAGTCAACTACAAAAGCGCACATACGCCTTGAATTTTCTTTTTCTGTGTGTTTACATTATTTATTGCGCATGCTCTGCGCAAAAATCTGTTTGTGTGTCTTTTTTCTCCTTTTTTGGCGGTGGGGTGGTTGTGTTTGTTTCTAAAGCGCATGTTTTTGGTGTGCACGAATAGATATTACAGTAAAACCTCGTTAGCTCGAACTCACTGAACTAGAAGATTTTTTTTAATTCGATGGGTCATCGGTATAGCCCGAATGTTTACCTGTTTATCTCGAAAGATTCTGGAAGTGAGTTCCAGATAATCATATTATTGCTTGCTTAAGTTATGACGAACACGATTATGCGGGTACTGGTATACATCATTACCCACGCTGAGGCTTTTAAATGTTAAACTTCCTTCTCTTGAAAAATGCATTAACAAAGCATGCAGAGATACTTGCACGCTCGAACTTGACAAACAATTTTGACATCATTGCTGTTTGAGGTGTAGATTATTGCCCTTGCAACAGTGTTAAGCAAGACACAAAATCTGGTCATTTTGAGTCTGTTCCTTGCGGCCACTTCTTTCTGCGCTGTCCCTTTACCATAAACTGTAGCGGACTAGTCCTGTTCTTCCCTGAGTGTTATTTACTGATACGCTCTGTTCTTGAAGGTTGGGCCTCATCCATGTGCTCTGCAGCTGCTTTCGCTCCCAGAAGAAAAGTGGCCGGCCCTATGTTGTGTGCCTCACCTTTGAGACGGACAGTGGAATGATTGGGGAGGCATCGTGCGAGTGCCCGGCGGGTTGCAGTGGAGCATGGAGTCACATCCTGGCTGCTGTGCACCTACTCGCCCTCTTCAAGCCGAAGGTTTTAAGAGGCGCCACCGGAGCTTGCGTGCACTGAGCTGCCACAACAGTGGGGACGCCCGAGACAGAAGGGCATCAAGCCAGCGAGTGTCCAAAACATTGACTGGAGAAGCCCGCGATAAAATGGCCCCTCCCTTCCCTTGCCAATGCGTCTCTTCGATGCACGTCGAGTACAGGAGCAATGCGAGCAGCAACAAAGTGCCGTGCAGGCGCTTGGGAGAAAACTTGGTAGCCTTAGGGATGAGTTTTTTGCCCCAGTTGTGCTGGCCTCCCGCTCCTTCCTCCCCCCCCCCCTTCCCAGTGACAGAAACAAGGACTGGCATGGCACCTGAAGGGTCACCTATGAGCTACTAGCAAGCATTCATGCCACATTTCGCCGTGGTCATCTCGCAAGCAGGCAGAGGCTGGACAACGTCGTGTTTACTAGACCGCGACATGCAGGGGTGCGCGAATGCTTCTTTTTGTTCCATTTATATCCACAGTTATATCCACAAAAACGCAGAAGCACTCAAGCTGATGCGCGGCGGCCTGATGCAACTGTGGCCGTTTTCTTTTTTCTTTTTGAATAAAACTTGAAAATTGTCTCAGCTACCTACATCAATGGCCACAATCATTACGTCGGAGGCATGCATGCAGCATGTGACGAACTAGAGGAGTGAGTGTATTTTAGTCGCAAAATATTCGACAGTAAATACATCGTTGCTGGAATGACAACGGGCACCAAGTTAAGTTGACGTAACAACAAATCTTTCAGCCCGGCAAATCGGGAACCAAGTGCAAAAGCTCGAATTTTCCACCGTTAGATCATCATAAAACAGTGTTCGCCACTTCTGCAACGACACGCGGCTAAATGCACCGTAAAGAAACCAACACACTCCCATACCGTGCGCGCCCGCCACAGAGGAAATTTTCAACCGCGCCGTGACGGCGTAGTGCGGCAAGAAAAGTTTGTTTACAGCCCTAGGTAAGATAAAGGCTCGTGTATGGGCTAAGCGGTACCATTTAACAATGAAATGAAGCGGGCGCAGAGCCACAGGGACGAGTAAAGAAACAGCCTAATTTTGGCAACGTGTGGTACTGTTTTCCCGGTCCAGCGCCGCTGTCAGTCGCGTGAATAGGCGGCGCACGCTCAGGCTTCATTTAGAATACAAAGGCTGGACAACAGAACTCCAACACAGCTGTATTTTTCATACGGAAAGCGACTACGGAACCCCGCGCTTAGCGAACCAACGACAAATATTCGCTCCAAGCGCACCGCGCCCAGCGTGTCACAAAGGTTGCTCGCGCAGGCACAGTTCGCGTCACAAAGTTCGTTCAAAAGCGTGGAACTTCACGTACCTTTTCTCCATTTGAACCGGTATTTCCGCATTGCGTGCTCTGCGGCACGAAGAAATGCTCCGGCATTGTAGTCCATCACCAAGAGCGGTCAATGCCCGCCTTCTATGTTTTGCTAATTGGTTTCGGTTTCAAACGACCGTACCAAAATGGCGGACCTAGTTACCGGAGTCGACGTGAGATGGCGGGGCGCATTTTGCATAGGGTTTATTAATCAAATGCCTCTGATGGATACAGAAAAATACATGCCTTTTCTGCTGTAGGTTCTCCTTAGCATATAAAATCTCTCTCTCTCCCTCGCTTTCCAGGGAAGCCAGTTGTTGGCATATAACTCAAATATGCCCGTGCAAGAGTGTGCGCTGCGTCAGATTTTTTTGCCTTTTCCTTTTATTTTATAACAGCCCAGAAACAGTATTTCATATAGTGATCTCAGTATCCTTGTAGTGCTGGTCGAGCGAATGTATATGGACTACGTGTGTAGCTGTGGTGCTGTGTCTGACTGTTCGTGTTGTTGCTATATTCTAGGCACATTTCGACGACACAAGCTTCGAGCAAAGCAGGGAGGACGGCAGGCTTTTACTGTGTGCCTTGTAGGGAGCACGGACCCTGGCCAAGTCTGTTTTCGGCTTTTTGTCCGTGCCCCTAAGCATCCTAGGATGTTTGAATAAAGTTATTTGATTTGATATGCAATGCGCTGTCCCAGTTGCTTTATTTACGCAACATTGCAGACATGAAGCTCAAAGTGGTAGAAATATGTTCTTGACAATAAAAAAAGATGAATATCAAGCTTAACACCAAACATATAGTTACAAGGGGTACAAAACGGCTATCACAGTAAAACCAAATCCACGGGAAAAGAAAAAAAAAAGGTGGGCGTAACATTACAAGTAACCAAACATGGAAAAAATTAGAACCAGAGGATAAACCGAAAAAACATTGTTACAGGGGGGGAAAATGCGCGTCAATAAAATCTGGTCTCGAACAACTTGTTTGTTCCTTGTTCTCCCATCTTTTTCTTTTCGGCCTAATTTACAGATTTGAAGCGGGCGCGGATTTTCGATATCTGATTGAGTGTCCGTACCATTTTTTGTGAAAGCGCACCACCTGTGATGTATTATAGCAGTCTATTGTCCAGATTCGCTCGCAGGAAGTAAACTTCCTGGAGAGAATTTTATTACGCGCAGAAGCGCTGTGTAGGGTATGAGACACCGAGGAACCGGGTGCCGCATTTACGCGACATGCAAAAAACATTGCGAGCTACGCGGTTATTTGATCCGGCTTCCCCGCGAATACAGGCGCCGTCGTCTAAAATAGCACGGCCTCGTGCCCTGCCCGAGAACGCCTTTAACGTACGTGTTTGCATTGATGGGATGACTTTGGTTCAGGAATGTCGCGCAGGCATAAAATAAGGTTCACAGGGATGTCGCGGTTCTCCCCATCACAAATATACGCTCCCTAAAAGCCATCATCACCCGTCCAATGCGGCGGGTGCACTGCGAAAAACGAGCTGTTTTCACAGTATTTCGCAAGAACTTGAGTTAGCGAACACGTTCTTTCGGTTTTAGAAAGCGGCGGCAAACCTCAGATTACAATTCTCCAGCTTCGCAATCTTTCTGTATAAATAAACCATCCAATTCGTGCTCAAGCCATCTGAACCCGCGCTACCTCAGTGTAAACGCGCGAATGCTGGGGAACAATCATAGAGTTAATACTACTGACTCTAGAGGAAAAGCTGCCCGGCCAGCCCGTGCATTGAAACCGTGCTACACCCGGGCGCAGACATGATGCCACCCTCACAGCGTTGCCCGCTGTCTTTTTGCCTACTAGAGTTGGCGGCAGTAGTTGGTTTTCACCTAGCAACGTGCGCATTCCATCATGCATCCACCGTTGCTGTGTCTGCGCTAGAGTGAACTAGAATACTTGGATTCTAGTTCACTCTATCTGCGCCGCGACAACTTTGCTGTGCAGAAACGTTGTGTACAGTTTTTCCTGTGGTAGGTAGCGAACTTTTGTGCCGTGCTGCCACGTTAGATGCAGTTTTGCATTCTCCGCAACTGAGAAGGGTAGCGCGTAGATTAGCGGGTACTTCGTACGCTCAGAGAGGTAGCTTTTGCGGGTGCGTCAGGGCAGCTCGGTCGTCGCTTCGCATAGAGTTTCATACTAATATACACCCTATGGTCGCTTCGGAGTTGAGCGGACGTGTTTTTTCGTGCTCCTGTGCTTCGGAGGGTCGGAGGGGATTCATTTCGGCGGCCCGTTGCAAGCGCGGGTCGTTGGATGTCGCCCGGCTTTCGCTCTGCCGGTGTGGGCGGTCGAGTGCCAGCCACACCCCCCCCCCAGTACCCGCCTGTCGGCCGCACTCCTATCCAGCGAACTCCAAAGCGGTCGGGACCGCCGCAGACTTAGCTCTTCGTCGCACCAGGCTCTCCTCCGCGCTTCACTGTTCCCTTCGAGGCTTCTCGTCTCCCGGACGCAGCATTACGCCAGCCAACAGTGTTCGTGGTGTGTTGTGTGCGACGGAATCGACCACAGTGGAACTACTCTTCTCTACTCTTTCCTCACCTTCCTAATCTCTAATCTTTACTTTTCTCTCTCCTATCCTATTTCCCCTACTATTCCCGCTTCTGGACTGTGTTAAATGCAGGTGAGCTCCCATGAGAGCTTAATAATATCCCCAGTTCATTTATTTTCCTTCTATCTTTAAAAAGAAATCATCTCCCCCTGATTGCTTTTTTCCCCTTATTTTTTTCCTGGTGCCTTCCCCCGTATTCGCGCATGCGCTGTTTGTGTATATATATCCTTTTGTGTGTGGTAAAAGAGTTCAGTTGATATGCAGCGCTAGTCCTGTGTAGTCTTTTCTTGGTGGTCCCGTCTGTACAGGGCTAATTTAACATGTTTCACACGCCTTCCCCCCCCCCCCCCCCCTGTATGCGTCAGCGGATTGTTTTCGCAATCTATTGAGGTTACAACTACTTGTTTTTCTAGCGAATGGAAGTTCAAACTGGACAAAGCTTCCAAGAAATGCTTGTAAATGAAAATCGTATTTGTGACTGCAGTCACAAAATCGTATTTGTGACTGCACTTTATGCTAAACAAACACGCTTTCTGTGCCTGTGCCTGTCTACGAGGCCTCTGCAGCACGTGTGTCAACTTTTTTCTCCAGTTGAAATGCTTTTAGGTAGTGGCCCTTGCATTAGCTTAGATTCAATAACCGTGAAATACCCAAGCCTAATATTACTATGTTATGTGCATCATGAAACTCACTCAAGGGATTGTGGAACTATAGCTTTCAGTACTTCCAACCACAAAGAAAGCAGTGCAAGTGTTCATAACTCGCTGCAGGGCTCGTTACCTTTTAAAATTTAATGTCCCCTCTCCCAGAATAAAGAAAGAAGAAAATTGTGTGAGGAACTAACTATTTCCAGCAAAGATATATGGCAGGTTTACAGCCAATAAACAGACAGGGCTAAAAGTCAAAAAACCTTTTTGAAGAAAAAACAATAACATTATTAAAGTAACTTAAGCACTGGAGAAGAGGAGAAGAACGAAATAAACAAATACAAGCAGACGCAGGATAAAAGAGCAAAAAAATGAACAAAGCAAATGCCTTTCTACGAGGCAGTTAGTCACAAAAGCTTGCCACGAAGGAACACACACTTCAGGAGAATTTTTAAAAAATCAGAAATTATGTACCCTATTTACATCATGTACACAGAAAATCAGACATATTTCAGTGGTTTTACACAAGATGGAGCTGAAGTAGCCAAATCAGTTCTTGCCTTGAAGAAGCAGATTGAAGTGAATAAGAGAGAAAAACAGTCACAGGTGTTGAAGGGGTGTTACCTGCATGCAGCATCCTTCGTTTGCCCATTTTGTCGTTTTGCCTGCATATTTTATGCCTCTTTTTTTTCGCCCATGGTGCTGTATTTGTGCTGGCCATTTCCACTCCATGTTTTTTTTTCTCCCGAATTTTTTATCCTTTATTTTATGCCAGTCCTTTCCTTTCCTTTCAAGTTTCCTGTTCCCATTTCCACATGTAGCACAGCCGGCTGGGCAGTTCTTCTGCTTTCCTTGGTTAATCTCCCTAGCTTTCTTCTACAGTTTCTTCATTTCTTTAAAGTCTCACATTAGGTCATCTTAGCCTTGCTCTTACCATCACAAACTTCCCTAGAGGTCTGGTGGTATTACTGGTGGTGAAATAAAATTTGTTGGATGAGAATTGCTTGTACATATGACCCTCTTGCTTTTTCTGTGTTTATTTTTGCTTGTTCTGGCAGCGAAAGAGTAATGCACGTATGAAAAGTAACTTCTGCGCAAGATTTTATTGGGCTCAACTTTGCGGCCACCGGTTTGATGTCGGCATAAATGAGAAGGCTGTGCTACACATATCGAATTCCTTCCTTCTATCGCGTATCGCATTCCCATATCGCATTCCTTTCTTTTATCTGGTGTATACAGCTGAAGAACGTCTCCAGGTGGCACTGGCTGAACCGATACGTGCAGATGTAACTGTTGCAAATAATAAAATTGATAGTTCAATTTATTGTCCGCTTTATTAATGACTGTCATATGCAATACACATTACGTGTCTGAATACTCTATATTATCGATTGTTAGTCTCATGCTAGGCAGTCTGATTCACCTGCAATAGTTATGCCTGGCAGATGTTTCAAAATTAACCACTATGGTTGAACTAATGAGGGGCAATAACAATTTATAGGTACACTCAAATTAATTTACTTTTCAAGGGAGACGTATATCGTCAACTTCGCCTTGCACAAAATACATGATGGTCCCATCGCGACCCAAGAAAGCGCATATGTGTGTTACCTCAACCTGCTTCCTAGGCAGTTTCTGTTGACAGACAGATTTCCGGCCGAACCCGCAGGCATTTCAGGCAAAACCGCCTGCAGGCGGGGTGGTCCTGATAATTGGGCATGAACAGAAGTGGCCGTTTCCGTTCATTTGCGAATGGACGCAGGGAAGGACAGAATAATTTTTCTTCACGCCCCACCACACGGGTGCCCATCTCACATGAATAAAGTTTACTCCTCTCCGTCCTCCTCTGTGCAGGTATATACATGGGCCATCTGAGAGTAAAGGTGCAAGTATACGTAATTAAACAACGTCGCTGATCCACCGAGTTTACGAAATGTGTCATACAAAGCATCAAATATATTCTCGAAAATTTCAGATTGCGTGTTTCAGCGATCGAAGGAGCATGCACCAATCGCACACACGATTTCTGCACCTACATTCTGGATTTCCTTTCGGATTCGCCTTGTCCTCCTCTAGAAAACCACCTTATTGTGCAAATAAAGTTTCCATTATTATTATTAGTTGGCGGTTGTTTTATCTCTCACTGAAGTAAAACACCGTTCAGTGAAAGTATAACAGCACTCGTAAAAAAGAGCCTAGTTATAGGCATGGTAAAATGTTTCGTACATTTGGTTGTTTTTAATTTATGAATCATATACGGTCAAAAGGAGCCGATCTGCCCAGCAATGTCTCGCGTAACATGATATGACCGGCTGACGGTGAGTTCACGGCAGCAGCCCCTACGGACATGTAGAGATGGTGTCCTTGAATATAGGCGGCGGCGGCGGCGGCTTTATTCCGTATCGTCGGCAGTCTTTGCAAGCTTGGCTTCGCAAGCAACGAAGTGACACAGCAGACATTATAAGGCGTGTTAGAGTGAACCTTTGTAAATTACCCGCCCCCCCCCTCCCCCTCCCATGACCGCTGCGCTCCTCACAATATACCGAAACTGAATTTCGCGCCTCAGCCCGACGTACTCTTTTTGCTTAATATTTCATTTATTTTTGTTCGTCAAGCATGTTTTTGTTCGTCAAGCTGTCAAAAAGTCGAAATACCTACGTCAGTACAAGATATAAAAGCAATGCATGTGGGATTTTCGCACTGCAAATAAATGCTGTTCAATAAAACAAAGTCGTTTTAACGGGGCTCACAACAGCAACATTAGAGAACAATAAAAAATAAACGGAGTTAATGATTATTCTAATATTTGGAGGCCCTGCGTACCCCGTAAAAAGGAAGAGGTAGTCTTAAATCGTTCACGGGCATTTCCTGGCGGGCTTGCAGCGAAACCCGTGTACGTTGTGAATGTATTCACGGAAAAGGAGACGGAAGGCACAGAGGTTGAGTCTTCCTTTCGCTCATGAGGCGATACTGCTTGACCTCGTACGCGGAGCTAGAAAACGTGCTCGCTCCGTGATATCGGGGTGGGACGAACTGGCACCAGCGGAAACGAACTGTCAGGGGGCGAGGAGCAGGACGCATTCTGGGAATGTTTGGCGATAATTCAAGCCATGAAATTGAAAATCGTGGTCAGGTTCGTTTCCCTGCCACAGCGGCCGCTTTTCCGTAAAAGGCGAAAAGCGAAAACGCCCGTGTGTTCGAGATTCCGGAAACGTGAAAGATCCCCACGTAGTCAAAATTAATCCCGATCCCTCCACTACGGCGCGCCTCATAGCCTGTCTGGCGTCGGCGGGTTGAACCGCACAATAAATCAACCGAAAATCACCGCCAGTTCGTTCGCAGTTCTCGATGCTTCGCACCCACCTGATACACACTGGAGCCCGCGTATTTAAGGTAATTATACTTGCTTTGAAGTCAATGCTCTAGCACGTAGCGCAGCGTACAGACCGCACTACACCCAAACTATCGATCCTGTGAGACGGAGCACCGTACTCGCAAAACCACGGTGGTCCGATTTCAAGAATACAAACAAAACGGCTTCTCTCCAATGCTGTGAACAGCTAATTAATTTGTGCTTTCTAGCTGAAACACAAATTCACTGGAAAAAAACAATGTGGAAACGTGAAAACGTGCGGACGAAATGCACCACCTGGTTCTGGCTATGCTGGGAAGTCAATATCGCTTGACCCCTTCCTCCGTACGCGTAGTCAACAGTTCAGTCCTTCAGTCTATTCCTAGCCCGGTGCGGTAGAATTACTGCCGTATGTTTTAGTTAATATAAAAGTTAAAAATTGCGTATTTTACATTTCATCCGGTGCCGCCAAGCAGGAGCGCAACCGAAACACGAGCACGCTGGCGAGCGGCGGGGATTCTAGTTCACTCTGTTCACTGCACGGCGCAAGGGAAAGGTGTGTCGTTCGGGGCCGAGGAGGGGGGTCCCTTTTGCGATGAAAATTCCTGCTGAAGAACTCCTGTTGTAAGCAGCGCCCCTGGCGGCAGCGGCGGCCGCAGCGGTCGCTGGTTCCTCGCTGCTCGCTGTACGAGCTCTGATCGAGCGTTCTGGTGGGTGAGGTTAAAATGCAGTGCCGTGCTTTCTGAACCATTTTCCTTGCATTTCACGAACTATGCACTTATCTTGAGCGACTTGCCTGGAAGATTGCTTTGATTGAGTTTCAATGTAGGGATAACCGCCTCGCGGCTCGACTACGGGCGTTGTGAGTACGCGAGCCCGGCAACAAAGTGAGGCGCCGTGAAAATGCCGTACTCGATCGCCAACGCGCTCCGATAGTGTACGCGTCGACCGGGTGTTGGCGGAGTGCTTGATTAACGCGGGTTGTGCTGTAAGAAAAGTAGGCAAGAGATGAGGAGAAGTTAAAAGTGGAACCGGGAGAGAAAATAATATGCAAAGGCAGGAAGCGGTGGCAGGATGAAACTTAGAACTGGAGGGAGGGAGTGAGAGTTCAGGCTGCGAGACGGGGCGCGCGCCGGAGAGCGAGTACGGCAATTTCCACACGCCTTATTTTTAGATGCAGAGCATCTGATTCACTCGCCTTGTCCCTCCGGCGTCGTCGTCGTCGTCGTCGGAGTTGTCCACCCCTCCCCCATTCTCCTCGCCGTGCCAGCTGCGCTCTCCGCCGCTCACCCCCTCTCCTCTCCGATAGCGAACACTCTGAGTGCGTTCCAATTTACCGTTTAGACAGCTTCGTTGCCGTCTTCGCGGACAGTACGCCATGTTAAGCCCGTTCCAATTCGAACGAAGCAGTCAACGAAGACTGCTTCGAGGAGACAGCATCGAAGTCAGCAACGATGCAGGCTACCTTCCTGTCTAAACTGAAAAGCGACGTCAGCGCCACCTTTTTGCGTTATAAATGCAGAGCATTTGTATAACTCACGATGTCACCCGTGCGTCGGCGTCCGCAGCAGCCAGCCTCCCCCTACACTATAAAAAGAAACAGAAATAACAGTTACCGGCGCCTGGTTTCGATCCCACGATCCTGCGGGCGGAACGCAAGGTACATGGTGCTCTACCCACTGCGCCACAAAACGACACAGAATCAAAGGCTACGAACGCGCCTTATATCCTTGACTCATTCAAACTACGTCGTCAGCGGCGTGCGTTGGCGACTCAGCGGCGTGCTAGCGGCGTGATAGCTGCGCGGTGTACACGTGATAGCACCAACCCCCCAAACACTAAGCGTTACCGCAATACAACCAACCCCTATAAGGCGGGTTGGCGCGGGCTACACTCCAGTCAACTCCTGCGCTCTCTTCTCTTGCGTTCGTCGGCGGTCGCAGTTGATAAGCGATGGAAGCAAGACCTTCAACTAGTACCGCGACGCAATCCAACATCAGCGTCGCGGAACCAGTACAAGACATCGTACCATCGTCTTCCTCGACGTCGGCAGAAGACAAGGCGGCGAGGCAGCGCGCTGCCGATGCCGAACGCAAGCGTCGTGAGCGTGCCGCCGACGCCGATCTTGGTGAACGAGAAGCCGCGACCAAGCGTCAACGTCGAGCAGCGGATGCAGGCCTTCGTGAGGAAGAAGCAGCGTCTGCTCGTCAGCGTCGGGCCACGGACCCTTCGATTCGTGCGGGCCCCGCACGGGGCACCTTGAGTAATCTTGGTGACGGTGAGTGGCGACACCGCGTACCCCGAGCCCCCCATACTTAAGCTGGCACCTACTGTGGCCAGAAGTTGAAAGGTGAAGGGTTAGAAGCCGTGAACGGTGGCCGTCGGAGCCCAGGTCAAGCTCCGGCGGATGGGCTCCCTGTCTGTCTACCAGGCAGGGAGCTCCGGGACCTCTTTGGCTACCAGGGTAAGGTCAAAGAAGAAAGTACCCCCGTCTCCCTGCTTTTATACTATGCTATATGGCATTTTCAAACCCCCCCCCCCCCCCAACCGTGATCGGCCCCCTAAAAGGGGCCGCACCGAAGTATCTTTTCCTCCTTTGCCTTCTATCTCGCTCCCAAAGCCAGATAACTACCCTCCTTTTTGATCATTGAATCTGTGGGCAAATCGAAGCCGGTTTCCTCTCAATCTGTATTTCTTGTTTCTAAATACCTTGAAGGTATCATCGGCAAAACATATGACGCCAAAAAGCTGAGAACTGGTGAAGTGCTAGTTGAAGTAAAAACTCAGCAGCAATCCACAATCCTCCTGAAACAAACCCGCATGGCAGATCTGGAGATCAGGGTCACACCCCACCGCAGCCTCAACAGTTGTCAAGGTGTGATCTCTGAGGCAAATCTCGTGTCCGAGACCGAGGCCGACCTTTTGGAAGGCTTAAGGGATCAGGGCGTCACGGCGGTAAAGCGCATATCAATATGCTGCGATGACAAACAGGTAGCAACTAGACACATTATCTTGACCTTCGATCGATCCACCCTTCCAGAATCCATAAAAGCCGGTTACATACATTGTTCTGTCCGCCCATACATCCCGAACCCACGGCGCTGCTTCAAGTGCCAACGGTTCGGGCATGGCACTAACTCCTGCCGCGGCCGCCTTACCTGTGCAAAATGCGGCCAACATGACCACCCATCCGAAAACTGTAACACCCAGAGTTTCACGTGTGCTAACTGCCAGGGGCCCCACGCAGCGTGGTCCCGCACTTGCGAGAAATTTAAGCAGGAAAAACAAATCATAAATGTAAAGGTCACAGAGAACATCACCTACCCAGAGGCGCGAAAGAGGTTCGCCTCTTTCCCCCTGGGGAGGTACGCCGACGCAGCTCGCCGGGGGGCGGAGCGGCGTCTGGTTTCGGCGGGGACCCAGTACCGCGAGTCGGACTTGGCCCCGCCTCCGCCCCCCCCCCCCTTCCCCCCCCCCCCCCTGGGTTGCCTCTGGCAGCCCAACCCGCCTCCGCACCGCTCGCTGAGCCAGCAGCGGTGGTGGTGGCAACCTCTTCCGTCGGGACCGGTGCCGCTCCCGTCCCTGCCTCCCCATCGTCCAGTGCGTTGGAGGGTGCCATGGACACCACGGGCCCCGCACCGGCTCCCACCGCCACCGCGCCGCCCGTGCCACTTCTGGTGCCTCCGATACCTGCGGCGGTGGCGGGTCAAACGAAGGGCCCTCGAAGGGGGGCCAAGTCCGGGGGGCCCGGTTCGACGGGCACACCCAGGACATCGGACGACGAGATGGACGTCGTGCCATTCTTGCCTGCAACGCAGTGCAAGGATCGGCCTCCGATGTCCAAGCCTACAGTAAGGCCCAGAAAGCCCAATCCAAGAGTCACAGCCCCGAAAGACGACACATAAACATATACACTCCAGTAGCTCTCACACTAAATAATGGGAAGAGAAAATATTGTTCAATGGAACTGCAGAGGCCTTCTGAGTAATCTTGACGACGTGTATGAGATTCTGCATACCAATCAGCCAAGTGTAATGTGTGTTCAGGAAACACATTTGAATTCTAAACACACAGATTTCTTGAATAGTTACCTCGTATACAGGAAAGACAGGGATGGCTGCACACACTCTTCTGGCGGTGTGGCCATAATCGCCCGAAAATCCTTAGCATGCCACCCTGTCACCTTGAATACCGTCCTTGAGGCTGTAGCAATACGCTTAATAAAATTTAATAGGTTGATAACGGTATGCTCCATATACATTCCCCCTGATGTTACACTTTTGAGCTCTGACTTCGAGGCGCTGGTTTACCAGCTGCCTGAACCGTACATTCTAACAGGCGACCTTAATGCTCACAATTCTCTTTGGGGCTCTTCTCGTACCGATGCCCGGGGTCGCCTGATAGAGAGGTTTCTTACATCCTCTGGAGCATGCCTTTTCAACAATAAACAGCCTACATATCATAACATAGGACACAACAGATGCTCATGTCTTGACTTGGCTATTGGCTCCGCAGTTCTCTTTCCTCTTCTCGAGTGGGGTGTGGGAAGTGACCCATATGGCAGTGACCACTTCCCCACCTCACTTACATATATAGGTAAAGGCCCAAGCAGTTCATCTTCCAATAATAGGTTCAATGAAGCACGAGCTAACTGGAATACATTTACAGAGATATCCAAACTACACCACACATCCATAGGACACCTACACGTTGAAGAAGTTACCCAACTCCTCACGGCGCACACCCTCGACGCCGCCGAAAAGTCCATTCCCCACGCCTCTGGTGCCCCGCGCAACCAGCGGAGGCCGTGGTGGAATGAGGACTGTAGGCGGGCGCAAGAGGCCCAGAACAAGGCGTGGGGTATCCTTCGTCGGTACCCCACGTCGGGAAACCTCCTCTTGTTCAAACGGACCAAGGCATTAGGAAAACGTGTGCGCCGTGAGGCACAACGAGAGAGTTGGCGTACATTCATAACATCAATAAACTCCTACACAGACACACGGAAAGTATGGACACGAATACGCAAACTCAAGGGACAACAAACACACAGCCTGCCTCTGGTCAGCACTACAGGGGACACACTCGAAGACCAAGCTGACACACTCGCAAAACACTTCCAACACGTTTCTAGTTCAGCACACTACACAAACACTTTCATGAAACACAAGCAAATGGCCGAAAAGAAGCCCATACTAGATAACAATAGGCCAACATCTTCTTATAACTCAGAGTTTTCACTGCATGAGCTGAGGGCAGCTTTGAGTACGTGTAAACCCTTAGCTCCAGGCCCAGACCACATCACATACACAATCATACAACACCTGCACGCAGACACTCTTCTAACACTCTTACACCTATATAACAAGATATGGCTTTCGGGGAACATTCCAAACTCTTGGAAGGAGGCTATAGTTGTAGCTTTCCTGAAGGAGGGAAAGGACCCGTCGTGCCCCTCAAGCTACCGTCGTATAGCCCTGACGAGCTGCCTGTGCAAGCTCTTCGAGAAGATGGTAAATCGCAGGCTCGTGTACTTCCTCGAGTACAACGGTCTTCTCGAGAGCTGCCAGGCAGGCTTTAGGGTGGGGCGATCGACGAACGATCAACTGGTAGCTCTTGACTCGTACATCAAGGATGCCTTCGCGCATAAGCAGTATTGTTTAACTGTCTTTTTCGACCTTGAAAAGGCATACGACACCGCTTGGCGTTATGGGATCCTTAGTGATCTCAAGTCATTCGGTGTTTCGGGTAACATGTTGAACACTCTTGTTAGTTACTTGTCAGACAGAACGTTTCGAGTAAGAGTTGGTTGTGCACTCTCAAAGGTTCACGTGCAAGAAAATTGTGTGCCACAAGGTGGCGTGTTGAGCTGCACTCTCTTCATAGTAAAAATGAACTCTCTTGTTAAGGCACTGCCACCTACAATCTCTTATTCCATGTATGTAGATGACGTCCAGATATCCTATAAATCATGCAATACAGTCGAACACGGATATATCGAACACGGGTATATCGAATTATTGTCTATATCGAACTCGTGAATTATCCCCTTGAAAATTCTGTGTAAAAGTATAGGAATTCGTACGTTTATATCGAACGGTATTTTTCCCGACATTTGGTATATCGAATACCGCCTGAGCTGCAAGACGCTCTTCGGCGGCGCTGCACCCCCGATTTCAGCGGTCGCTTAGTGCCTTCGCCGAAACCCAACAGGGAAGAAGCCACGGCGTGGGAGCGTCACGCTTGCCTTCTCATGGATAACTGCTCGGCCAACCAAACCACCTGCGAGCTCGACAACATCGAGCTCAAGTTTCTGCCTCCGAACACAACAGCCAGGCTGCAGCCGCTCGACCGCTGGACTAAGTCGTTCAAGGTTGGGTACAGGAGGCGACTCCTCGATAGGCTTTTGATGAACCGCCGTGTGGGCACCGAGCTTAAAGTTGACCAGCCGGGGGCCATACACATGATGATGGGTGCCTGGAACAGCGTAAAGGAGAGCGTGGCCAACTACTTCCGGAAGGCAGGCTTCGTGACGGCCGAACATTCGGAAGCTTGCGAAGACGGTGACGACGATGAATGGGGCATGGACGACACGTTTCGCGAGCTGTCGTCCCTTTTCCCGGCTGCTGTTCTAGCCGGACTGTCTGCTGGCGACTTCGTGAACGCTGACAGCAATGTTTAGGCTGTTGCGAGCGTCGGTGACGAGGATATCGTAGCTGCGCTTGCAGGAACCCAGGCTGGTATCTTGAGTGGCGAAGATCGTCCGGACGAGGAGGCGGCTACACGATCGTACTCCGCCGATGAACTGGCGGTTGCGTTCAGCTTGATTCTACGTAGTTGCGGCGACATGGGAGGAACTGGGCTGTCACACCTGGATAGCCTCGAGAATATCGAGATCAGCGTCTTTAATTCCATGTACAGGACGAAGAAGCAGGCCAAGTTCAGCGATTTCTTTTCACGCAAATAAAGCATCCTGCTGCGTCGTTAGTGCGGAATTAGTTGTCATTCTTGAATGCGCCAATCGGTAAGTGGCCGTCCGCCACAGGTGAGGTCTCAGAGCCCATATTTTTTATATCGAATGTTTCATATATCTAACTATTTCGCGATCCCTTTGGAGTTCGATATATCCGTGTTGGACTGTCAATCTGCGAACGTCAAGTCCAGCTTGGTGTAAAGAAACTTGCCGGCTGGGCAGACAAGAATGGTTTTAAATTCAATCCTGTAAAAAGCTCCTGCGTTGTGTTCTCCAGGAAGCGCGGGGTCCATCCGGACCCAGACATTACTCTTAATGGCGTGTCGCTTCCTGTGAACAAGGAGCACAAGTTCTTAGGTGTTGTGTTCGATCAGAAACTCACATTTATTCCACACATCAAGGAACTTAAACATAAATGTCTGAAAACAGTTAATATACTTAAGGTTATCTCCCACCAATCGTACGGTTCCGACAAAGAACTCCTACTACGGCTCTATGCTGCTTTGGTTCGGTCTCGTTTAGACTATGGCAGTGTGGTATATGGGTCAGCGACTAAAACAGCGTTGCGAATGCTTGACCCAGTGCTACACTTGGGGCTTCGTCTCGCCTCGGGTGCTTTTCGCACTAGCCTTGTCGAGAGTCTGTATGTCGAGTGTGATAAGTGGAGCCTTGAGAACCAACGAACGTACATGGACTTGCTATATGCTTTTAAAATTTCATCACTGAATAATCATCCTTTTTATCCTGTCTTTAAAGATACATCAACATCTCTGCTCTTTGTAAATCGCCCATCCGTTCCTCTGCCCTTTTCACTTAGAGTGAGAGAGCGAGCCTCGGATCTCAGTGCTTTGTTTTTAGATGTGTACAGGTCATCCTTTTCAAACAGTTTACCGCCTTGGCAAGCTCGCCCTGTGTCGTGCGACCTTTCTTTTATGAGACTTGACAAAAATCGTGTACCACGAGCTGCAATACTGCAGCACTTTCTGTCTTTGCAGTTTAAATACACATGTGCAGAATTTTATAGTGACGCTTCTAAAACCTCCAGTATGGTGTCGTGCGCTGCTCATGGTCACACTAAACTTTTTTACACCCTTTTGGCCAAAAAGGGCGTAAAATAATTGAAAAAAGGGTGTTGGGAGGCCCTTACGCCCTTTTTCTTGAATCTCAACACCCTTTTTTGTAGCTTTCCACCCTTTTTGCGTGAAAAAAAGGGTGTTGACCAACCTCAACGCCCCTTTTTTTTAAGGGTGTTGAAAGGGTGGGGAAAAGGTGTTCAGATCATCATTGATTGAGGTCATGCATGCAATATAATTTCAAAAAGACATCCCATTGTACCATCCACCCAACCTCGTCAAAAATGTTCAAAAGCAAAAAAAAAAAAAAAAGCTGCCAAATTCAATAAAAAGCAGCGGCAGCACCGACGTTGAAACAGGAAAAATATCAGCCCTTGCTTATTACGACATCGACAGAATAACACTCCCCCTCCCACTTTTTGTTTCCTACAGCCTTGCACGGAGCACAGCACAGCCTTGAACTGTGACATCTGTATCATCATTCCGTCGTTCCCTGTTCCTCTCCTGCCCCACCAGCACAATCATAGCCCTCTCTGACAACAGTCATTCTCGTCACTCAGTGGAGTTATAACGTACTAGCAATCACAATTTTATTCCATTCTTATTGTTAGCGACGGTAAATATTGTGTACAAATGCAATAAACAGACCACCTAGTTTCTCCTGCAGAAACAACGTTGGAGAACAAGGCAGATATCAAAAGAAAACAAAAGTTGGGGAGGTAGGGGCATGAAATCGGGCGCTAAATAAACAGACGCCAAATAATAATACGATTACTTACACTAGAACACTGCCAAATTTCATTGCGCAGTGTTATCTTACTATCTGCTGCTTTTTTTAACGTTCAAATCGAGCGCCATAAGCTTCAGTTCGCGTTTTGTGTTTGTAAACTTTAAATATCTAAGCTTCTTTATTATAATACACACAGTAAATAATAAACCTAAAGATTATGTTATATTCAGTAAAAGAGGTAATTATTTATTGTTGTCGTTTTAATTTGTTTACGCAACTCCCTGCCAACGGCCGATATCTTGAGTACGGCGCGCGGCGGCGTGGCCGGATTCCGGAACAGATACCCCGTGACCCGTCTTTCATCGGATTGTTTACGTGTTTACTGTGGTGTGCGGTTAAACAAGCGCAGTTATTATGATTAATTGGGCACCTCGTCGTCTTCGGTTGTGTCTGTCGTGTTCGACTTCGCGATGAAGTATTTGAGAACAACTTTGCCACCTGAAGACGGCTAATTTCGTTGGCGCTTGCCTCTGAACGTCGCTCGCTCTTCTGCGTCGGCTCCTCTCGGTAAGCTGTCTCGTCACATTTGCCGCCTTTCTTGTCACGGATGTCGTTTGTAGCTGTCATCGCCGCTTTAAGGATTCGTTGACAGGAGCACGCGTGTGTGAATTGTTTAACTGAACTGGCGAGGTTGAACCTAGAGGGCTCGTCTCTAGAAAGGCGATGTGCGAAAGATTGTGGTGCTTGCATTGAGCGCTAAACGCACTGGCGCTCAGTAACGCCGTGGCGCTCAGTAACTCAGTAACGTTTCCCATTCCGCAGCACTATATTGAACAGCTTCAGAGTTCACCACTGCGAACCACGTCTTACGCGTAGTTTATCAGAACACGGGCGGCTACTCCTCTAAACTGTGCTGCGCAGCGTTTTCGGCTTCGTTGATCACCGCAGTCGTTTGTGCCGTGTTGGGAATTGCGAGGGAGAATCGTTTGCGAGCGAATGTGCGCGCCTCGCAAGCTTCGTTGCGTTTGCGGCGAGCCACCTCACCATGTGTACGGTGCGGCGGTACGCGGGCAGTGATTTTGGCTGAATGTTGTGTTGCCCGAGACGTAACATTCGTGCACCTAATCATTTCCATTCTTGCATGTGTGGTAATCATGTGTCATCCCGTTTTGACCTCTGGACGGTCTGAGCGCATCACGTCCCTCCATTCAACCGGACAAGAGCCACAAGCATTGTCAACAGTGTTTGGCTGCCAGAACGTAAGTTTTCAAACACAGTTTTGGTAGCACAGTGGGCTATCATACTTGAATAAGGTTCGATCACTTGAATGTACAAGTTCTCTCCCCCGTAACAATTATTGGTGTTTCATGCATAACCTAACATGTATGTAGGCGCTCAATGGCAACCTTTATTGTTAATTTCGGAAAACTCAAAAGTTTCACCCAAAATCATAATGTGGGCGTAGCAGTTAATCACCATGTATACGAACTTCCTGGTGTTAGTCATGTTTACGGTGAAGCCATATTTCTTAGGTGGTGACACAAAAATGTTATTACCTTTGTAGCTTAGTCTTCGATAAAGCCTTACCAGTTCTGTTTTCAGCTATTTTTTGGATGTTTATCATGTGAATTGACAGTCCTTGCAGTCCACTTTTTCAAATAGTTATGTAACTGCCTGTACCATTTAAACAGGCCTGATTGGGGTTCTGAAGGCTGCAATTTACGCACGCTAGTGCTGTACCGCCAATAAAGAAACATCCTTCCACAAAGAAAAAGATTTGAAAATGTAAAGCATCAGCAGCATTATTCTTAACTGGAACATGCTAATTGCTAGGCCTGGGGCTTTTCCTGAAAGCACTGTGGATGTTATGAGAGAGGAAAAACCACTCAAACACATCTGCCAAGGCCGTTGCTGCTCCAAGATGCGTGCAAGCATTGAGTCTTCTGAGCAATACATTACACCCTTTTTTTTAAACAACCGACGTGCATGCTGAACGTACTCCTGATTGGGCGTTTGCCAGGCGCGTAGCAAGGAATTTTTTTTCGGGGGGGGGGGGGGGGGGGGAACCGTGGTCAACCAAAAGATGGGACGGGGAAATATGTAGGCAAGGCATCTTGCGCGTTGTTTTGCAAACGAAGCTTGAAATAACTGACTTTAACATGCGATTTGTGTATGCTCAACGCTAACTGTAAAGCCCACCTTAAAGGAGCCATGAAGAGAAAATGCAAGTTGGTTTTATTCGAAAGATTTCGTGTTTTATAGTGCCCCCAGCGCTTGTCCGGATACAAACGGTGCTTTATTCACTGAGAAATTAAACAATTTAGGTTAAAATTTTGATTTTCCCGCTCAATCGTGCGTTTTCGTGGTCCCAAATGACATCACAGGAACCGACCGCTCTGCAGCCTAGAGTACCTTCATTCACGCATCCGCCGTACAGGGCAGAGACACGTATACGCTGGCGGCGCCATTTTCGGTTGCTCGCTCGCCGCCGAAGCAAGTCATTGTGTCAAAACCACGCTAAAATTATCGCCGCAACGCGGTTTACTGAAGAAGTTTGAATCATATTGTCTGTTTCGCGTTGCTAGGTCTCGTGGGAAACGAAAAGAATAACGCGTTGAGCCCGTTGGCCCAATTGCGGCGACACGGGACCGTTCAAAGGTTGTCTCCACCCTGTACAGCGGTGTTGGTTTGTTCCCGCGTTTTTTTACGTTCTGTAACCTAGATGGCGCCACCATACCGTGGCAAGCGTTTGGTTTGTTTTTGCCCGCATTTAAATCTGGCTTGTTTTTGTTCTGGGAGAAAATATTCGTTCCCTGAAACAGTGCTCGCTCGACAAATGGGGTCACGTAAGACACCGTTGCTTGCGTCAATCGGCCAGTGTCGTCTGAGACAACCCCAAGCCCCGCAGTGCTGTGCAGCTAAACCAAGCATGCTGTGCGCAGTACGAACAGCAGAACGCATCAGTACTTCTATGTTTACATGTGCTTTCGTAACTTCCACTGTTTGTCCCATCATTCTTATTGCTTTGTAAAGAATGTGCCCTAAATTTAAGCGCAAATCGCTCATTCGTCTAGTTTGTAAGCTCTACCTAATTGGCGTCTGCTTCTGCCAGCCTCCGCCAATCGCAGAGCTTAGCTCATGTGACATCATAGGTTCTGTTGCGGGAAATGAGCTGGTGGGTCGCATGACCATTCCCGGTTTTCCTAATTATGTAGCTTATTTGAGCGAAGTTTACGTTAAAAGTGGCGTAAGTATGATTCTAACGAGACAATCTTTTGAATGAACCAAACTTGTGTTTTCTCTTCATGGCTCCTTTAAGGAGCTTAGATGGTGATGATAATTATGATCACCTAAATTCCCGTTCGCTGGTCTATGGGCAGACCACGGGCGAATCATTCGTCCGCAGAGCAGGTGGTTAGGCGGACCCACGCTCGTGAGCGTGATCATGAGTGCGCTCGTGAGTGGCGCGCGGTCCCCGAAGTTCGTCGGGAGGCAGTGGAGGCCAACACTGAATGTTTGCTATCAAGATTCTCGTGTTTTAGATTTTCCTTTAGAAAAGGGACTATTAAGTTTTCTTGTCAGCTATGAAGTACAGTCGAGCACGATTTGAAGGTTATCGCGCCAGCATCGAGCGGCCAAGCGTGCCACCAGCCCACGGTTTCGTTTCGGAACCATGAAAATCGAGATTTCGCACTCTTCGCTCCCTTGTTGGCTGTTCCATGATACAACAATGGCCCGCACGACTGACTTGCCACCCTTTGGGTTTCAAGCTGTACATTCGTTGTTATCAAGCACAGACTTGGACTTGGTTGCCCTTTATTACGCCGACGATAACGAAACTTGCATGGAATATTTGCTAAAGCTGGTGTTCTTTCTGCTTCGTTTGAAAGAGTAGCTTTCCCGCGACAACCATCGAATCGCAGTGGACTGTACATGTGGCGCATTCGTATATTATGGCGGTGAAGCTGGCAAACGTGCGTCTTCGTCCTTAAGTAATCGCCTTTTGTTATTTTTTGTGCTAGTAACGTGAGTAGTAAACTTGCGCTAAGCAGAACACCTTATTGCACTGCTGTTGAATGTTGAGCTTGTTGCACGTTTCTTAAATTTCATTATATTTCTATCTGTTAAATCGAAACAGACATGGCTTCAGTAAAATTCCGGTTAAGCAAATACAGAATGCTGATTCTAACCAAGAGGGAGGTCAAGGAAACAGTGGAATAGTGCCAAAAAAACAAAGCTCCGCAATAAGGAGAATTGTGTAGTTTTGTTGATGTGGAGGAAATACAACATGGGCAGAGCAATGCTTTTTATGCAGCAGAAATTATGGATCTGCAATAGTCAAGAAATGCGATGTCGGTAGAAAAATAAACATATCAAGGATTGATAGTTGACTGAACAAAATACAGTGACATGCTCTGTCATGTGATTATACTTTGTACCAGTGTAAAGACAAGGAATGACACGCTCCCGACCACATGTAAGCCTATATGAGGCTTTTCCTGCTGTTCTGCCATTCCCCGGCCGTGCTGTTCCGCCATTGAAACAGTAGGGCTGTTTTGATCGGCTCGCGGCAGGTTCCCCGTGCTTGTCGGTGTATCCGGCGCGAAATGCAGCCGGGCTGTATATATTGACAGGTACAGCATCTGGAGCGGGCGCAGGGATCAGACGTTGACATATCCCTTGTTTTCAGCTTTATGTGAGCAAGAATGTCCTTAAAACTGCAGGTGACTTCAGGCGGTTTTTCAGGCTGCCTAAACCGCACCCCAGCCTTGGCATAAAACATTATGAAGGGGGGGGGGGGGAGCACCTGGACCCCCCCCCCCCGGGCGACGCCCTTGGCGTGTGCTTATTCTTTCGTGCATCCACCACATTCAAGTCGTCACGTTGAATTGGGAATGCTGGAATCCAGCATATGCTGGCAAGATACGAGAGCTTGAACACAACCCACTTGCCCGCAATGAGTTTTCAAAGATCTCCACCACCTGAAGGTACTGAAGTGAGATGTAAGCATTGCCTGAAAACCATTCCAGATAAGGGTACGAACTCATAGTTATGGGCCTTTCTCGCCCATTTACGTGTTTTGAACAAAAAAAGTGCCATTTAAAGGTAACACGTCGTTCCCTGCCGATTTCTGATGCCTGATTAAGTTTGTGGGCATAAATTTAGCAGCTTTCTCACATGTCTAACGTGTATGCGGGCTTGTTAGGAGTGAAGTAGGTAAAAATTGAAAGGTTTGATTGTAGTTGTGTATAGATTACCTACATTGTTTTCATTCCTAGAAAAGAAAAATTGAGGTAACCCTGCCAATTGTTCTGCATTGCTGCATTTTATTATGCTTGTATGATTCGTAGAACCTGCAGGAGTTCAGCTGCTTGTTAAAGGAAAAATGAACAACGGTACAAAAAAAAAGAGCATCTACTAAATAAAAATCTTCACAATCGCAGGATGCCAACGGTCCACCTACCAACTTGCGTCCTGCATTGTTTCTGCTGGCTGGAGCGGCGCATGGAGCATTTTTCAGCTTCTCGAAGTTTGTGATCAAGCGCTGCCCCAAGTGAAGGATGCCGCAGACGGATCTTCTGTTTTAATGCCACAATTTCATGTGCTGAGCACTTACTCGTAAGGCATTTTAAATATTCATCATCCCAGAGGGTATGTTACCTTCGTCTTGGGTGGAATGTGGCTGCAATCAGGTTATTTGTGACGGAAACAAGTGAACCACGTGGTGAGAGTCATTGAGGCCTTGTTGATTGCGCATGCTTCTGAAATAACGTTTTCATTCAGCTGAATACTTTCTAAATATTACAATTTGTGAACAAAATATGATAAAAGTCATGATTAGTTGTACTACAGTGCAGGAAAGAAATGCCAGCACATGTTTTAAGAGCCTCTTATATTTCAGGTCATTGGCTGGTGAGCAGTAAAACAGAACTCAAAATTGTTTAAAGTGAAATCAAATATTTGTTGTCACCAGTGCATGACCCGTAGTAAAAGCTATCTGGTCTCCCAATTTCAAATGAGACAGGAAATGCCAAAAAAATAAGGAAATAAACAAGACAGCTTGCTACAATAAACCAATTCAAAGAATTGCTCAATGTCTATGAAGTGGTGATTCAGGCGGGTTAGTTCGGTGTTGATGAAATACAAGCAGGCACTCGCCTGGTCAAAAACAAATAAACAAATTAAGACGTTTTGGGGCCCCTACTGGTCCCTTGATCACAATGAAAGGGGGGTGAAAGTTCTCGATTATTTATAGGTTCGGTGGCGCAGAGTGCGCATGTGTATCTCGGGGAGATTACCCCGCGACCGGTTAATCGTGTTTTTAGTTGGTTGAATATGCACTGATTCTAAAAGTAGTCGTGTCGACAGGCGCTTCTCTGATGCGATTATGCTTGCGGAATCCCAATCGATGACGTGGTCAGTAGCCAGGTGATGATCCGCCAAGGCATTTCAGCTTACATTGCCCTTTTTGACATCATTCTGGTGCTATTGAATTCTTCTTTTAAAAATTTCCAGTGAACTATGTAGGATGCATCGCTATCCTTGCATGGAATTTTGTAGGCAACTCCGGGGAATCTTGATTTTTCTAAAGGGTCCTTCATGCGTACCAGCTTCTGCTTAAGCCTGTTCGTTGGCACGTGTGCAGTTTTAACGCCATATGTGCCAAACACCCTTGCAAGAGCTTCACTGATGCCTTGCGTGTAGGGGACGGCAGCGCGTTTTTACCTGTCTTCTTCAGGAACCCTTTCGGAGGAGGCAACTGAAGCCCGCAATTGTTGCGTCCTCACAAGCTTTGAAGGGTAGCCGTTACTGCGAAGGTCCTTCCTTACCACGGCTAGCTCTTGCTTGCGCAGACCAGGCTCAGAGCAGATTCGTGATGCGCGTGAGAAGAGTGCAGCGGCGACGGAGCGTTTTTGGCCTATAGGATGCGCAGAGTCGAACCCCAGGTATCTACCCGTGTGGGTCGGCTTTCGATACACACTGGTTGTAAATCCTTTGGCCGACCGTCTCACAAGTACGTCGAGGAATGCGATCTGTCCATTATTTTCCTGTTCCATGGTGAACTGGATGCTTGGAACACAAGAGTTTAGATGCTCAATTAAAGGCATTACGTCTCGGCGGTGGATCACACAAAAACAGTCGTCTACGTAGCAGACAAAGATCTTGGGGCCGTCTTGTACGAGCATAGCGCAGAATTTTCTAGAGCCTCTAAGGCAATATTCGCACAGACTGCTGAAATGGAAGCTCCCATCGCTGTTCCAAACCGCTGCTTGTAACATTATACGTTGAAAACAAAACGTGTTCTGCAGGCCAAATTCCAGGCAAAATTACGCGGTCCGGAGTTGCAAGGATCTACTCGAGAACGATGCATCTCTGCCTTCACGTTCGCCAATTGAGACGCAAGACTTGTATTGTCTCCTGGAATTTGGCCTGCAGAACACATATATTTTGTTTTCAACGGACCAGCGGTTTCGAACAGGGATGGGAGCTTCCGTTTCAGTAGTCTGTGCGAATATTGCCCTAGAGGCTCTAGAAAATTCTGCGCTATACTCGTAAAAGGCGGCCCCAAGATGTTTGTCTGCTACGTAGACGACTGTTTTTGTGTGATCCACCGCCGAGACGTAATGCCTTTATTTGAGCATCTAAACTCTTGTGTTCCAAGCATCCAGTTCACCATGGAACAGGAAAATAATGGACAGATCGCCTTCCTCGACGTACTTGTGAGATGGTCGGCCCAAGGATTTACAACCAGTGTGTATCGAAAGCCGACCCACACGAGTAGATACCTGGGGTTCGACTCTGCGCATCCTATAGGCCAAAAACGCTCCGTCGCCGCTGCACTCTTCTCACGCGCATCACGAATCTGCTCTGAGCCTGGTCTGCGCAAGCAAGAGCTAGCCGTGGTAAGGAAGGACCTTCGCAGCAATGGCTACCCTTCAAAGCTTGTGAGGACGCAACAATTGCGGGCTTCAGTTGCCTCCCCCGAAAGGGTTCCTGAAAAATACAGGCAAAACCGCGCTGCCGTCCTCTACACGCAAGGCATCAGTGAAGCTCTTGCAAGGGTGTTTGGCACATATGGCGTTAAAATCGCACACGTGCCAACGAACAGGCTTAATCAGAAGCTGGTACGCGTGAAGGACCCTTTAGAAAAATCAAGATTCCCCGGTGTTGCCTACAAAATTCCATGCAAGGATTGCGACGCATCCTACATAGGTGAAATCGAGAGCATGATGGAATCCCGTCTGGCCGGGAGGGTACATTAGGAACGAAAAAGAGACGCCGACCAGTCCAAACAAAACGTACTGACGTTTGGGCTTCCAGCACCGAAGCCTTGTTCACAATAAATGCATCACCAGAAGTGGGTCGTTTAAGTGGGCTTCTATAATCGCTGCAAAGAGCGTGAGTAGATCGGGTTTAGATTTCCGTCGTTACGATTGACTGTGTTAGATGTGGTCTGAATGATTAGTTATTCCAGATGTAGCCGTGATGGTCACTTTTTCTGTAGTGACGATTCTTGCATTGTCCCAATCAATCTTGTGGTCATTCACGACGGCGTGTTTGGCTAAAGCATTGTTGCGGACGCTTTTATTCTTTACTTCACGTGCGTGCTGCTGCAGATGATTCTTATAATTTCCTGATTCCCCGATATACACGCCACTGCAGTCTGCACAAGGTATCTCGTATACCACACCGGAGAAGCGCTCCTTGGGCAAGCGGTCCTCGACTCTCACGAGCTCATGGCGCATCTTTTGGGCTGGAACGTGGGCCACCTGCACGTCATATTCCCGTAGGGTACGTGCCAAACATTCACTTGTTCCTGGAAGGTAATGCACAGGAGCTCGCTTCATCGGGGCAGGAGGCACGTCCAGTTGTCCCCGTCGGGTCAGTTGGCGTTCTATTGCGTTTATAAAGTGCCTCGGGTAACCGCAGCTAGCCAGGTTGTCCTGTACCTTTGCCGTGTCCACCGCCGCATCCTCGGGCTTCGAGCACGATCTTTTCGCACGCTGCAGTAGCGTGCTAAGAACAGCCGTCTTGCGGGAAGCGGGGTGCACGGAGTTGAAGTTCAGGTAGCGGTCTGTGTGCCTTTCCTTGCGGTACACGCTGAAACGTAGCCTCTGGCCCTGCCGAGACTCGAGGACGTCCAGGAAGGGAAGTTTGCCATCGGCCCCCTCTTCTGACGTGAACTGAATGGCACGTTCCATACTGTTGAGGTGGGCCAGCAAGCTGTTCGCCGCGTCTTTCTGAACGACGCCGAAACAATCGTCGACATAACGCAAGAACACTTTTGGTTGAGGGGCAAAGGAGGCTAGCGCGCGTGCTTCCAGCGCTTCCATGGTCAGGTTTGCCGCCGTGACCGAAATAGCGGCACCCATTGGAGTTTCCTGCCTTTGCTTGTAAAAATGGCCTATAAAGACGAAGTACGTATTGTTCAGGCAAAAATCTAGAAGCCTGCGTAGTTCTGGCTCATCCATCGGTGATCTCTTGGGCAACGTCTGATCAGCCTCTAGAGCAGCGGTGCATAGGTTGACTGCCAGGTCAATCGGAATGCTCGTGAAAAGGGACTTCACGTCGAAGGACACCATCAAGTCGTCTTTCTCGATCACGGTGTTGCGAGTCTTCTCGACAAAATCGAAAGAATTACGAATGTGAGTGGTCCCTTTACCGACGAGCGGAGCCAGAACTTGGTGCAGGAACTTCGACAGGTGGCCCTTATATCCTTGACGTTTTGTGGCGCAGTGGGTAGAGCACCATGTACCTTGCGTTCCGCCCGCAGGGTCGTGGTGGTGGTGGTGGTGGCCCATAACGCGCCTTATATCCTTGACTCATTCAAACTACGTCGTCAGCGGCGTGCGTTGGTTGACGTGGTCAACTTGACCACGGTCGGGAACATGCGTAACGCGGCGCAGCAGACGAACCCCTTGCGGGTTCTTTGGAGCGTGTTCGTCGTCGACGGCAACAAGAACGGCGGCGGCACCGATAACGCCAGCGTCAACGACGGCGTCAACGATAACGGTGGCTTCGACGGCTTCGTCGTCAACGGCGGCGGCGACAACGGCACCGGCAACAACAACGCCGGCGGCGGCTGCCTGGACGGCACCGTCGCGTTGGCGCGCGTCATCCCCGTGGTGAGCGACATCGACGACGCGGACGCCGCTTCGCTGGAACGGTTCCGGGCGTTCGCGGTGTGCGCGTTGTGCAAGGACTCGTTGGTCCGCGGCGTCGTCCCTTCGATGTGCGTCGCCTACGGCTACAGGTACCCTCCGCGTCCTGCGCACCTGCCCGAGCTCAACGCGGTGGAAGAGCGGCCGATCTCGCCTCCACTGCCGTTCCATGAGCATCCGGTGGTTGACGCGGGCGACCGGGCAGTACGGCATCAGGGGGCAGGTGGTCAACGTGCTGATAGGTGTCCCCGAGGTCGTGCTCCAGCTGCCCCGGAGCAGGGACCACGCCACGTAAACGAGCCCAATGCTCTGCATTTACTCGTGTCCCTCGCGCGGGGGCATGCGACGGAGGATTTTTTATGTTGAACCAAAAGTATTTGTTGTTTTATTTAAATATTTAGTAAAATTTACTAGTGATGAAGGTGACTTCTTCTAGTTTTTAAATTACGCAACATTTGTAATAACCACGGTAATATTAGTTACGAAACTTGCGGCTTGCTCAACTCAATATGTCTGCTACGACGCTGTCGTCCGCGCGGGTGTTGCGTTTGCGACCGCGGTGAAGTTCCAATTTCATTCCTTTAGACGTCTACTTCGACTGCTTCGTAGACTGTCTACCAAACTGTCTGCGAATTAGAACGCAGCATCTCTCGCGAGGGGCATTGGATTTGATTCGATTGGATTGGCTTAGATTGGATTGGATTAAATTGAATTGGCTTGGATTGGATTTGGATTGGATTGGATTAAAGTGGATTGTGTTGGATTGTGTTGCGTCATAGCCGCGGCACGTTGCGTCATAGCTGTGGCAGACGCGCTGGGGCCGGCGCATGTGCAGTACTCTCTCTTCCGCGGTTTCCTCGTTTCCTCTCCTTCGGGCGCCCTGCGCATATAACCGGTGTGCCGTTCTCCGGCGAAGCAATATCCACGCTTGGCTCAAACACCTACTAAGTCCACGCCGCTTTACAAGTACGCCAACGTCGTCATCGACTGGGACCGGCTTACTCAGTCCCCTCAACGTTATGCACGCTATAACACGCGGTCCCTTCGCCGCTCCGCCTATGCGTCGCATCTACACAGGGGTTCCCGCGAGGGGAGATGCAAAGGCAGGAAGCGGTGGCAGGATGAAACTTAGAACTGGAGGGAGGGAGTGAGAGTTCAGGCTGCGAGACGGGGCGCGCGCCGGAGAGCGAGTACGGCAATTTCCACACGCCTTATTTTTGTTGTCGCGTTTCAAGAGTATGGCAGGGATATCACGACGGCGGCAGCCGGATTCGCATGTGCAGTAGCTGTGGCGCATTCCACGCTTGGTTGCTAGTCTTGGGTAGAGGGGGGATAGGGGAGAGAGAGAGAGAGAGAGAGAGAGAGAGAGAGAGAGAGAGAGAGAGAGAGAGAGAGAGAGAGAAAACATTCTAATGAGCTCAAATGTGAAAGTGGAACCCTAGTCCGGGAATCCATGCGTTGCCCTCGCCGTCTTCGCCTGGTCTTCCGGTTGGTCTTCCGGTCTGGTCTTCCGGTTGACAGCTGGTCGACAGTGTCTCCCACAGCTCAGGAAATGAACAGGTGGAGAGGGGTGGTAGGGCTGGGTTGTGAGCGCATTCCACAATTATATGCTGGAGGGTACCTAGCTGTGGACAAAACTTGCATAGCGCGGTGTACTGTGTGGGAAACAATCAATTCATTCGAACCGGGTGAACGTACGTGCCTGCTTGTAATTGTCGGAGTGTTATTTCCTGAGTTTTGCTGAGGGATGGGTGAGGGCACGGGGGGGGGGGGGAGGAGGGGGAATTTCACGACATCTGTGAGGCGCCAGCCAAGGCTCGAAAAATCGCATATTCCTGGACCAGAATTTACGGCGATAGGGCTCCTTAGGCACCCGCAAAAGCGACCTTTTCTCTTTGCATGATCGCAGTCCGCTGTTGCAGAGCGGCACAAAGCAAGAGCTGTCTCTCTTATCCCGACGCCTCTCCATCATTGCATCCACAAATCACATTCCTGAGACTTTTTTCACACACTATTTTGAATGTCCAACGATAAAACGATGCTGAAATAGCTGTACGTTTCTTGCACCGGGAACGACGACGCAGATACGCAGCCGCCAGAGTTACTGGATGTAGGAGTTGCGAAACTCCCCATAGGCCCCATGTATCAAAAAGTGGCCCCGAGATTGGTCCACTGCTTTGGATCTTGTTTCACAGTGGCGCCATCTTTTGGTGACAAAATAAACTATACAACCTGCTTCGCCGCTCGACGACCTGGGCGAAAAATGGTATTTGAGTGCTTACGTAAATTTGTTATGCCAAAGGAGCCCAATGTGTTGAACTATGCAAGTGTTTTATATACATACGGAGCAAAAGTAGTAAACAGAAATGCGACCATGGGGTCAACCGTCGCTTACGCACTGTCGTCTGCTGCGCGTCCTTTTCGGTCTTCTGGCCACAAAAAAATAAATAAGTCGCTTCGACGGCTTTATGCCACCTGAAACTGATTATTTAGAGCCGCTTGATCGGCTACTGGATTATTTTTGGCATACAATGAGCTGTAGGCCAAAGGATAATTCCGAATTTGGTACTTCAGTTCGGACCTATGTCGTGCCGGAGTGCCCGCACAAGATCTCTATGCGCACAAGCGCTAATTGGTCGAGGCAGATTCGCGGACGCAGAAACAGTCACCACCTAAAAACCGGAGTTAAGATAGCAATGAATAACTTAAGAAAGCACAAAAATAAAGAATTATGCACTTTAAAACAAAATTTAACCTTAAATTGTCAGTTTGAATAATTATTTTGTTTTTTGGATAGTGCATGCGGCGGCCGCAGTGGCGCCACGGTACGCACGATCCAAAGTAGGGGGGGTCCAGGCGCGGGCCGTTTTTTGATGCGGAGTTTCGCAACTGCCTACATCCATAGAGTTTCATACTAATATGCCTACATCGAAGAGCTCTGGCAGCCGCAGACGACAATAAGCAGAGGTGACAGGTCAGCTCGACAAGTATCGTCTGTTACATCGCCTGTGACCATTTTCATTGATTTATAACACTAAACAGTATTATTTCTCCATTTTATTGCATCACGTTTCATAAAACATCTCAAATAACGGGAAAGAGCACTCTTCGGAACAATCAAAGTGAAAAGGAGTCCTTGTGTTTTCTGCTACCAACCCGCGGAGCAAGCAGGCACACCAAGCGGCACGGCGGCGGCGGGCCGCCGCCTGGGAACTCCTGTTGCAGCCAGCGCCACCTACAATTTTTCATCGCAAAAGGGACCCTCGCGTTCCATTGGTTTTCTCCCCGGACGACACACCTCTACATTCTAGTACACCATAGCTGCATGTAGGCTCCCTAGAGCGCCCCCCTCCCCCCCCCCTCCCCAGCGCCCTCTTCTGGAATAAAAAACGAAAACAGATGAAAGCACATGCATACATGCAGAGCACACGCACACTGAGTATTCACACATAGGTGGCGCCGCTTCGTGACAAGGAAAACACTAACTGCTTGAACAGCGACATTGTAACAAAATAATAGTGCTGAGGAAGACAAAGTTGGACAGAGGGGCATATATACGGGGCGCAATGCCGGGCGGTGCGCGGGGCGCCAGCGCCCCGTGTGCGTCCCCCGACATTGAGCCCCATGTGTGACCCCTCTTGTCGTCCTTGCTCAGCGCTCTTCTTTAGCTACAATGATGTGCCAACAATCCCAAACTGGTGCACTTTTCAACAGCGACTTTTGCGGCAGTGCCGCCCCGCTGTGGTGACGAACGGTAACCCGCTTCCCCTTTTCCCCTCGGGCACATGTTGGGA